>NC_069006.1:1152823-1155877 GCF_001194135.2 Octopus bimaculoides
ACTAAATAACCCTTTTATATCTTAACGACCATTTATAATGAAATTCTGTTTTTACTGCACTACTTTCATACTGGAAGCCATGTTATAGAATGTATTCCAGTTGTAAACACATCGTCCTTCTTGATGGGCATGTAAGGACTCGTGGTCGTCGTTGTCTCGTCGCATACTCTTGCAGCACTTTGAATTCGCAACAATAAAAGCCTTCCCGATTAATCGCGAGTTCTTCCATCGAATGAAGTCAAAGCGTTTCTTCGTTCTAACCTTCTCATGGTGTTTTCTTGGCAAAGATACGTCTGTGGTCTGCCGCTGCCTTCCCCAGACTCTATTGCCATTGACCCACAAGGGACTCTTCCGGTCGTCAACAGGTCTTGCATTTTGTCTTTGAGATGTTCGGACATCCTCTTCACACGAATAGCAAGCTACACAAATGGGCAAGCCAGTTAGGTCGCCGACCACTCGATCGCGAAACAGGCAGTATTGGTTCACATGGTACCGGTAGCTGGTCTCATCAGTCTGTGATAAGATCCGTGATCTGTCTATTATGTAAAGACTACTCAAACGAATATCTCTTACATATTTACGACAATATCGTGTTATTCGTGGAAGATTTGTCAGCTATTTTTAGCATAACGTGTACTCATGCGAAGGTTCCTTTTATTGGCTTTGCTGACGCCTTTGTTGAGCAAAGTCAACTTCTTCTTCTGTGAAGTGCTTATCAACATCTTTAAAGTTCCATTTGAAAAAGAAAGTAAGGATGCAGAAGGAATTCCCATCTCCCATTGGAATCGTGAAAAGATGAGTGATTATGGCAAAAGATGGTTAGATTGAGTGGCCCTACTCTACGCATGCCTCTGTAGCTGAGAGAATGACGGTTGGGCGAGGCCTCGTACATTTGGGGGTGAGGGTAATCCTGGATTTATAGAGTTCCTTCATTGGTTCTAGTTGGAATTTGCCCCGAGTCAGAAGTACAGCTTGATTCATGTTACGACATAGTTTGTTGTATTTTGTGTCGTTTTATCACATCGCACCGTCGTTTCCATTTCTATCTTCTCATCTTTTTATGTAAACCTCACCACAAATTATTGACTCACCTTGTGATGTACCCCTCATCGATGAGCCTCTGACTAAGAAAAGAAATAATAATCGTTACATTATTATTATTATTATTATTATTATTATTCGTTTCTACTCTAGGCACAAGGCCTGAAATTTTTAGGGTGGGGACAGTCGATTAGATCGACCCCAGTACGCAACTGATACTTAATTTATCGACCCCGAAAGGATGAAAGGCAAAGTAGGCCTCGGCGGAATTTGAACTCAGAACGTAAAGACAGACGAAACACCGCTAAACATTTCGCCTTTTATTATTATTATTATTATTATTATTATTATTATTAAAGCGGTGAACAGGCAGAATCGTTAGAACGCCGGGAAAAACGCTTAGCGGTATTTCGCCCGTCGCTACGTTCTGAGTTCAAATTCCGCGGTGGTCGACTTTGATTTTCCTCATTTTGAGGGTCAATAAATTAAGTACCAGTTACGTACTGGGGTCGATATAATCGACTTAATGCCTTGTTTGTCCCCTCTATGTTTAGCCCCTGTGGGCAATAAAAAAATTAAATAAAACATTTCGTTTCACGTTGCTCTAGGCAACTCAGCAATAAATGAATAACCCTGGGGGTATGTGGTGATCTCAGCCACGTATGTATTTCCAGCCAATTGCACGCCGTGTCCAGGGATTGTTGTTGTTGTTATGACTATGATGATAATTATAATCATGATGATCGTTGCTTGGAATGCAGGATATCTCTTAAATCTAATGTGCACAACGAACATGTCTTGCGGTTTTCGTTCCCCTTCAGCCGTTCTGATTTCGAATCCTGATGGGGCCAATCCTGTCCCCTACCCGTCTAAGGTCGATAAGATAAAGTACTCGTTTAAGACAGTGAAGCGTCCGAATAGTCAGTGTTTTGGACAAGATTCCTTGCAATATTTGATCTCGGTCACTTTGAGCACTCAGTCACCCATAATGCTATGTCCAGGTGTTGTTAATGTTGTTGCTGTTGTTGATTCCTTGTGCTATTTATTCCAGTTTCTTTACATTCTCGTTCTTCGGTGGTCGTTTTAAACTTCAATCGATTTAACATCAACATCTAGTATCTAAGAGTCGCAATCACTGAGTCCCAGTCGCACAACTCTGGGGATAAATTCACTCACCACGATTTTACTACTTCGCAGCAGGGACGAAACCCTAAATCACATGTTTACAAATAGAGGTTCATAACCACACAGCCGTACCTACGAAATCAAGCAAGCACGCATAGGTTCCCATCATGACAAATCTTACCGGAAGTATATAGGTACTGAAAAGTAAAAAAATGTTCGCCTCAGGAGTATTATATTACAAAAGACATTATCTATTTATGATTATGAAATCCTTTCCTTTCTTTATATTCTTTCATTTCTGTTTCGTTCCATTTCCTTCCTAGCGCATTGTTCTTCAGAATTTCTTCAATGTCTTGGGAATTTCAGTAATAATATTCTTTTGTCACTTCTTTCGATCTTCCGTTAACGATTTTCGTTTTTCTTCTCAACAATAAATACCCTATTGACATCTTCTTTAGAAATTCGTTGTCTGTTGAGGAAACTCTACTATACATGCAGTTATCAATCAACAGTTTCAGTCGCTATCGAGTGCTTTCTGCTTGTGTACAGATATGTGTACAAGTGTGTGTGTGTGTGTGTGTGTGTGTGTGTGTGTGTGTGTGTGTGTGTGTGTGTGTGTGTGTGTGTGTGTATGTGTGTGTGTAAGTGTGTGTGCATGTGTGTGAGCATGTGTACATACGTGTGCGCTTTTGTGTGTTTCTGTGTATTTGTTGAGTTTCCGCATGAGTGTGTATCTGAGTTTGATTTAGTGTTTGTGCATATACATGCGTGTATGTCTATGCACGTACGCACTTATATAGCTGCACATCTATATCTTTATCTATATACAGCTCTTTCGTTCTCCGTGTATATATATATATATATATATATATATATATATATATATAT
>NC_069006.1:1156445-1156842 GCF_001194135.2 Octopus bimaculoides
TACATATATATATATATATATATACATATATATATATATATATGTACACAGACACACTTTTGTATGGATATGTCCATATGTGCACTATATAACAAGAGTATATGATGGTTAATATTTATATTCATATATCTATATGTATTGTTCTCTATATATAATGTGCGTATGTATATGAACAAAAACACATTTACATTCATATATATGTATATGTGTGTATTGTGTATATATATATATATATATATGTGTGTGTGTGTGTGTGTGTGTATACATATATGTACGTTTGTTTGTAAAATATACACGGGGGTTAAACTTCTGTAACGTTGTTGCAATTCCCAATTTTTGTTCAGCGGGAATCAAGGAGCATAAATTACACCAGTTGACCTTCATACATTGCAATGAG
>NC_069006.1:1156942-1160281 GCF_001194135.2 Octopus bimaculoides
TATATATATATATATATATATATGCATAAGAAATTGAATTTCTCTCTTCCAATTCGAGCTCTTGTGAGAGACATTCTTGTCTACTCTAGGCACAAGTCCCGGAATTTTCGGGATCGACCCCACTACGCAACTGGTAATTAATTTATCGACCCCGAAAGGATGAAAACCAAAGTCGACCTCGGTGGAATTTGAACTCAGATGGGAAAGAGAGACGAAATACCGTTAAGCATTTCGTCCAGCGTGCTAACGATTCTGCCAGCACGCCGCTCTTCCTGTTAGAGATACTACCTAACAATTGCGTTAGCAAGATATTCTACGTATGTTTACATTGAATAAATAAAATCGTTATATTGGGTTGTCCGGAAAGTTCGTGCCGATTTTTAAAGGAGAGAAAAATGTCAATAAATACTTGCCATTATATTTTTAATCAACCAAATATGAACCATTTTGTTGCACAATGTATCTCCATCTTTCCTTTAACTGGAAAATACCCTCTTCCCAGAATCGAGGTGGTTTCATGGTAAATAAGACGAAAAGTAAGCTACTATAAATCGGCACGAACTTTCCGGACAACCCAAATAGAACCAATGATTATCAACTGCGTATTGTTTTTACTCTGATAGACGTTCATGACTGTGGAGGCACAATGGCCCAGTGGTTAGGGCAGCGGACACGCGGCCATAGGGTCGCGGTTTCGATTCCCAGACCGGGCGTTGTGAGTGTTTATTGAGCGAAAACACCTAAAGCTCCACGAGGCTCCGGCAGGGGATGGTGGCGAACCCTGCTGTACTCTTTCACCACAACTTTCTCTCACTCTTACTTCCTGTTGTGCCTGGAATTCAAAGGGTCAGCCTTGTCACCCTGTGTCACGCTGAATATCCCCGAGAACTACGTTAAGAGTACACGTGTCTGTGGAGTGCTCAGCCACATGCACGTTAATTTCAAGAGCAGTCTGTTCCGTTGATTGGATCAACTGGAACCCTCGACGTCGTAAGCGACGGAGTGCCAACACGTTCATCACTGAAATGCTATGTATTTTAAACATAATGTAGCTTTTCCCGAACGACCAGCACAAATGATTTGTTTACTGCGATGAAACGTTAGTACCGCGCCTTGGCTCACTCTCTCCAAGAAATCAACGTTTGTTTGTGTTGTGTCGACACCCCCAAGCGAAGAAATAGGATATCCCAAGACATATAAATAGAGGGAGTCTGACCGTAGTAGGAGTGTTGAGTAGCAGTGGAGTAGCTGACGAGTAGCCGTCGAGTAGCGGTTGAGCAGAGATCATCCGAAGGTGCTAGATAGCAGTAGCTTGAGACATAACAGTTCGGCAAAAGAGACTGATAGAATAAGTATTAGGCTTTCAAAGAATAAGTCCTGAGGTCGGTTTGCTCGACTAAAGGCGGTGCTCCAGCATGGCCGCCGTCAAATACTCTTTTACTCTTTTACTTGCTTCAGTCATTTAACTGCGGCCATGCTGGAGCACCGCCTTTAGTCGAGCAAATCAACCCCAGACCTTATTCTTTGTAAGCCTAGTACTTATTCTATCGGTCACTGTTGCCGAACCGCTAATTTATGGGGACGCAAACACACCACCATCGGTTGTCAAGCGATGTTGGAGGGGGGCAAACACAGACACACAAACATATACACACACATACTGAGACAAGTAAAAGAATAAAAGAACACACACACACACACACACGCACTAGATGAACTAGGATGGATAACGTGCATTACTGCGCAGTCTCCGAAGTGACGGGCATGTTATTAGATTCTCATAGTTAAACAATTAAATCAACGATGATCATAAAAATACTGACGATGACAATGATGATGATGATGATGAGAGCGACTGCGATGATGATGATGATGATGTAGATGAAAGGTTTTCATATCGACAATTAAACGGAGATGCCGAGGAAGTGCGCGAGAAGATGATCAAAGCGAGGATGCGGCGTTCGTTGATGAAGGAAACAAGACGATAATAAATCTTTTATTCATTCGACGAATGAAAATTACTCCGAGAACGACCTGAAACATATGAAATAAACCTTGCTTGGATGAAAGGGTATCAAAGAAATAAAGCAAGTATAATATGTACCAAAGTAGGAAACGACCATCAGCAAATGCTGTCGTTTCAAATTTAAGTACCCCGGAGGTACGTTCTCCAGCTTCACAAATCCATTTAAAAGACAGTCATTAAATGAAACACGATAGTCCTTGGAGACATCAACTTCCAAATCATTTTAATTAGCTCTACAGTATTACTTTATTTCATTAAATCATGCAATCCACTTTTAATTTGCATATTAATTTAATTTCATTGTATAACTATCAGTCTTACATCATTCAGACAAACTGTATTAATGAACATGCGATATGTATTGTTGGCACTCCGTCGCTTACGATGTCGAGGGTTCCAGTTGATCCGATCAACGGAACAGCCTGCTCGTGAAATTAACGTGCAAGTGGCTGAGCACTCCACAGACACGTGTACCCTTAACGTAGTTCTCGGGGATATTCAGCGTGACACAGTGTGACAAGGCTGGCCCTTTGAATTACAGGCACAACAGAAACAGGAAGAAAGAGTGAGAGAAAGTTGTGACGAAAGAGTACAGCAGGGTTCGCCACCATCCCCTGCCGGAACCTCGTGGGGCTTTTAGGTGTATTCGCTCAATAAGCACTCACAACGCCCGGTCTGGGAATCGAAACCGCGATCCTACGACCGCGAGTCCACTACCCTAACCACTGGGCCATTGCGCCTCAACGTGCGATATGAATATACAGGCACAATAGTGCCTGCAAGGTAATAAGTTTGTTTCTTAATCACATGGTTAGGCTTTCGGTCCCGCTGCGTGGCACCCTCGACGAGTGTCATATATTAACTACAGGACAACCAAAGCCTTGTGAATGGATTTGGCAGAGGGAAACTGATTGAAGCATGTTATATATATGTATATATATGTATATATATATATATACTGCCAAAATACTGCCTGGATCTACCTGGGATATTAACTAAAAATTTGTACCTCCATGGAAGTACCAACCAACATCCATATCCTCTGGAAAAAGATGAGTTGTGAACATTATTCCCTTGCCTATATTCTTCTAACTACTTTTACTCTTTATCCTCCCATCTGTTTTAATTTAATTAAATTCTATGTCTTTATGCAACTGAGGATTTCTCTGCATTTAAATTTATGTAATGGTTGCATTGTTCAATTAGATAAGAGTTGCGTGAAACGATCGTACTGCATTACCTCTGGATATCCTTGTTGCTTCTTTTGATTATTGATATATATATATATATATATATATATATATATATATATA
>NC_069006.1:1161510-1162427 GCF_001194135.2 Octopus bimaculoides
AGAATACAGAATATATTAAATAGTAGTAAAATTCGAATATTTATATATATTGAGATGCAGGGTGTAGTATTAAAAAGTATGAAATATATGGAAACGGGAGATAAAAAAGATATGAATATCGTAAATTAAAATGATGATGGAAGAATACATTACACAGCATGAATACAATACATAAGTCGAATGCAAATCTATATATAATACAAAATCATCTATATATATATGTGTGTGTGTGTGTGTGTGTATATATAAATATGTGTGTATATATATATAAATATATATATACATGCGTGCGTGTGTGTATATTTAATACACACACATATAAAAGAATATCAGTGTGTGTGTATAGGCACATAGTTACATATCAATATCTATCTATCTATCTATCTATCTATCTATATGTTTGTAGTTGTGTATATAAACATAAGTGTTTGTGTGCGTGTGTGTGTTTGTGTGTATACATATTTGCATGTGCATGTAGAGATGTGCATATACAGATGTATACGCGCGTTTCTACGAGAGTTACTGTCTGTCAATGCTTGAATGAGTTTGAAAATATGTAGACATAATTCATATTTGTTTGTTTATCGTCTGGAATATACTGTGATAGTTTACGGATAGGCTATAAGCATCCTGACATGCGCTCCTATCCCCAACCAAGCGGGTGTTTGATATATATATATATACATATATTCACACACTCACACACACACACACACACACACACACACACACACACAGAGTCATATAATCGTATAAAGAATATAAATATATACATACATGTATATTCTTTCACTTGTCCAGTCATTAGACTGCGGCCATGCTGGGGCACCGCCTTTTGTCGAGCAAATCGACCCCAGGAGTATTTCTTTGTAAGCCTAGTACTTATTCTATCGGTTTCTTTTATTGAACCGCTAATT
>NC_069006.1:1164104-1164900 GCF_001194135.2 Octopus bimaculoides
TATATATATATATATATATATATATATATATATATATATATTATAGATATATAGATGTATACATACATATCTCCATTTGACTGCTATTCTCTCTGTATTTGAATATTCCTTTGTAAATTGTGTATTGCGATATATGTGACGTCCTGTCTACCAGTCTATTTTAAATGAAAGTCTTCCGGTTTATAGGCATGTATCAAAATCTATCTATCTATCTATCTATTTATTTATTCATGTGTGTATATACTTATATCTATATAACTATATCTATTTATATATGTACATATGTATATATATGTATATATACTTATATATGTACATATATATGTGTGTGTGTGTATATATGTGTATATATGTGTGCGTGTGTAAATATAAGCATATATATGTACAGGTATATATAGATATACATACATATATATATATACATATATATATGTGTTTACATATATGTATATATATGTCTATATATACATGTATATATATATATTTGTATATATATGTGTCTAAGTTGGTGTGTGAATGTGTGTGCCTCTTTGTTTATGTATGGTATAGTCGGTCACGTGTGTCTATAAATTAACAACGCCATAGATTATTGGTTCGCTCTGATGCTCCTGCTGGGAAATAATCCTTTCCGTTAATGATGTCCTAAAACACCCAATGGACATATTGGTTTAATTAATGAGACGGCAAAGAAATACTGAGCAATACACACACACAAACACACACTTATACATGGATATATGAATATATGTACATACATATATATATATATATATATATATATATATATATATATATA
>NC_069006.1:1165128-1165579 GCF_001194135.2 Octopus bimaculoides
ACACATATATCATACATGTACACACACACACATTGCCATGCTTAATTATTCTTTCAAATCTAAATATTCATTGGATCTTGTTTGTTTCTTGTTTTTTTTTCTGATGTTAAAGGCCAAATGTCTCTTCAGCACCTGAAGGATTGAAACTACTCAGACAAACCATCGCATTCACACACACACACACACACACACACACATGTGCACAGTGTCACGCGCACACACACACACACACACACATAACAAGTGCTCGGTCATATACATTGTCATATACATATGTATATAAAAAAGGAGAGAAAGTGATGAGGAATTGTTGGTGATTACATTTGAAATAAATTGATAGACAGGTAGATCTATCAGCCTATCACTCCCTCCATTGATTTATCTATCTACCTATCTATCTATCTATCTATCTGTCTATCTATCTATCTGTCTGTCTTTCTGTTTGTCCGTC
>NC_069006.1:1165677-1166942 GCF_001194135.2 Octopus bimaculoides
GTGTGTGTGTGTGTGTGTGTGTGTGTGTGTGTGTGTGTGTGTGTGTGTGTGTGTGTGTGTGTGTGTGAGCCAACGAGAGAAAACGAGTCGTCTACACATGTAATGCATATGAAATATTTGTGGTAACATTTCGTGCTTAGATCCTTCTTCTCGAAACTTAAAAACTGATCGGTCCAGCGTTGTGGTTTTTAGCTTTGTAGGAGTAAAAGCAGACTTCTTCAAACGTATAATGTATGAGCGACGTCCATGTTAGTTATATTTGGTCACGTGTTGCAACTTCTAAACGTTTGACAGTCATCTTCCCATCATCAACATCATCATCATCATCGCCTCTACAGTATCTGCATCATTACGATGATGATGATGGTTATTATTGATACTACTACTACTACTACTACTACTACTACTTTTGTGTTGTTATACATCGTCAACATCAAAATTCCCTTCTGCCCCTTCTCCTACACCTCATCCTACTCCTCATCTTGAATACAAACAGCAGCAGCAGCAGCAACCATGTAATGTATCATTACAAAAATTAAATAAATAAATGAAATGAATAAATGACAAATTAAAGCAAAAGCGATTTTGTGGTGTGTCATAATTTTAACACAACCACTGACCTTTGACCTTTGATCTGTCGTTGGAAACTTCTCAAACAAAAGTGAAAGCTGTGAGATGGGGTGAGGCGAAGGGGTTGGAGAGCACCGGGGGTTTAAATTAGCCGATGGCTCGTATTGACCATGGAAATCAATGAAGGGTTTAGGAGCTTGCAGATGATTGGTTGCTGATAGTTGTGACTATGGAGTTAGAGGTGGCAGGGATAGAGGGCGAAAAATAGAAAAAGAGGGAGAGAGAGGAAGGGAGCTGCGAGAGGGAAAGATAGAGAGAGAAACACAAAGTTATAGACAAAAGTACGGATATATATATATATATATGTGTATATATATATATATACACACACAAATATGGCAGAAGAGTAATCCATAGGCAGGAGTGGTGCAGCTGAAGTGTAGAAAGTATATATATTGAAGTGTATATACAAATATACATACACATATATATATACACAAATATATATATAAATATATATAAATATTTATATCCAAATATATATATATATATATATATATGTATGTATGTATGTATGTATGTATGTATACATCTTATGCGCCCTTTTAAAGCCTAGCCAGGCACATGGGCCCGGTTTCCCGGTTTCTATGGTGATGGTTTCGACGACGATGATGATGATGGTGATGATGGAGCCC
>NC_069006.1:1167146-1171107 GCF_001194135.2 Octopus bimaculoides
ATATATATATATATATATATTTGAATGAATGAATGTATATATATATATATATATATATATATGTGTGTATATATATATATATATAAGTATCTATGTATGCATGTTTATATATGTGTGTGTATGTTTGAGTGAAACTACGTGTATAAAGATACACTGCACACGTTAATACCTAATTAAATTACTTAAGACAGCTTTACGCATTTGCATATAACTTAATTTCATTCGAAGAAATATCCTTTTTTTTTATTAACGAAAGTCCTTTTGCTTACATCAGGAAATACGCGTAGGGTAGATCTCTCGATAACATATTCATGTAGTAAACCTATTTACTATATTCAAATACACCCCCCCTCCCGTTAAATAGGTCGAATGTAAACTAATTAATCCTAGAAATACGTAGCGTAGTTTGTTTTTTCGTATAAACGATAAGAGAAACTATAAATTTTTAGTGAAGGTAAGCAAGAGCCATTTTTTTCCAGATAGTTTGTTTTCATATATGCAGCAGAACATCCCTAAATTGGGAATCCTTAAACGAGTATTATCCTAGCCATGATTAGAATCCGAACGAAGAGCTATCACACAATATCAATGAATGGTATATCAACAAAACCATTAAAATCTAGTAAACCACGTTGAGCTCCACGAGAATGGAGGACAACTTCGAATGACGATAACGCAAGCTATAAAAATACACATACAACAAGCCCATCGTATATACTTCCATCATCAGCTGCTTACCGGATATCATTGTGGTTTCAACACCTGGACAGTACCATTCAGCCGGTTGTGTCAACAGAGTTAAAAACATAACTGCTACCTCGGTATGAAAAAAACAAGACGCAAGGACAAAGTATTAGCCTAATATGACCATTACATCGAGGGTGAAAATTAGGCAGAGTCATTAGATTGTCAAATAGAATTTCTTATAGCATCTGTTCCGGTGTTGGTGCTTTGTGCTCAAATCCTGCTGAATTCGCCGGAAGACGGTGAGCTGGTAGAATCGTTATCACGAGGGCAAAATTCTTAACGGTATTTCGTGCCTCTTCGCATTCTGAATTCAAATGTTGTCGAAGTTGATTTTACCTTTCATTGATTCAAGGTCGATAGAATAAGTACCAGTCAACCACTCGCGTCGATGTAAACTACTTAACCCCTTCCCTCGAAATTACCATATGTCTGTTACGCCTACACCTACATTATTATGTGAGAATATACATCAGATACGCGCTTATATGGATATCATACACATCCCTACACATAACCACGAAAACAAGCAGCTGAGGGGCTCTTTCCATCTTTCCCTTTCTCACTATCACCTCCCGTCTCACACTCTTTCTTGTTGGCACGCTGACGCACACACTCGATATTTACGGGTATCACCTGTGCAAAAGAAAAATAAACTCTGCTCCAATGCGTACGGGAACGCTGTGTAATAAGCTTACCCTGAATTGGCAGAAGAGTAAAGTCGAAAAAACGCCCAGCCTCCTTTCCGCCGACTTATTTCCCCCTGAATTCGAATTACATTCAGGTTAATTTTGCTTTTCATTCCTCGATATTATAAATTGCCCCTCAAGCACTTTGGTTGATAGCATTCATAACCACCACGTCTGGTTTTCGAAGTTTAATTTCATCATCGCATTGTATCCTTGCATTCCGCAATATCTTTACCTCCTCCTTCTCAATTACTCATCCTAATGTTTTTCCATACTGCATCTTTGCTCTATCCAATCCATACTTGCCACACACTCCCCAATTAAGCATTGTTGTGATATTATCGTGTCTTCTTTTGTATTGTTTCCGGGGCTATTTTGTGCAT
This sequence comes from Octopus bimaculoides, assembly GCF_001194135.2. Taxonomy (NCBI): domain Eukaryota; kingdom Metazoa; phylum Mollusca; class Cephalopoda; order Octopoda; family Octopodidae; genus Octopus; species Octopus bimaculoides. The sequence continues at coordinate 1,168,963 of NC_069006.1, forward strand.
TTATTCACAATATGCCATACAGTTTCACTTTTATCACTGCACCACCTGCACTTTACAGTTTCCGTCAGTTTGAATGCTGAAAATTACAGTCGTCCAGAATCAGTTTGGTATACAAACTTCCAGGACTGAATCTTTGAATTACAGCTTCTGGTGTGTTTGTACACACTTTCTATCTACCCGATTCCATTTCGACTTGAGGATATGGAAAACTGCGCTTGGACCCACACAAGTTTCATCCATACTTTTGACGTGTCTTGTTTTTAGTCTTGCTAGGTTTCCAACATCCCTCCTCACCAGGCAATCCTAGTGAAGGTGCCGGTTTAGTCTCCGATGACCCGACCATGCAACAAGTTGTACTAGAATCCATGATACCAGTAAAGCTCATGAGAGACCTCATTATTAACCCTATATTAATATTGTCTTTGGGCCGCACTGCGACCGAACCTGATTTATTTGTGATGGTATGTGTTTAGGACTCAATCCTTTTCAAGATGACTGACATATGTCGCCTTCCGTGTCTTATCTCGTGCTATCTTATGGCATATCGCATACCTTGCTGTCAATGCCTTCAAGTCCATTGACGGATTGCATACATATTAGAAATGAAGCCGTTACTTTCAGCAATCGCTAGATTCCTCGATAAAGGCTAGTAAAATATCTGTAATTATATCTGTACAATTATATCTTCAAAGGTGTTGATTATTCCACGTTTTCACTGCAGAGAAATCGAATCGAGAACGTCTTGACGATGTTAATGAAAATCAATCTGATGAAATTTTAAATTATGAAAATTACCGATATATTGGTGCCTGTGAGGCTTATTGGTGATGGTTTTAGTTTTAGCTTCCGATTCAGCAAAGACATCCTGTCGTTGAATGTTTGCCAATACATTTGCTCAGTCAATAAATTATTGACTGGCCGTTCTAAAGTAATTTAATCAACAAAACTTACAGTTTACTTTAAAGAAAAATGAAGCGGATCCCCAGGCAAGAGAAAATCTTTATGACGATTTTCCGCCATGCTACACTTGGCGTTAAGACGTTTAAATGATAGTGGAGAAGAGTGAGGAAACGTGGAAGGATGGTAGAAGCTTCTTGTTGTAAAAGATTTTAATGATTTGCTTAATGTTAACAATGTTGTCTGGGAAAAATTTAAGCATGAATGCCAAAAGATGAATACTTTAAAAAAATTGTTTAAAAATGGGAATAATGCTTGAATGAATATACAGCTATATACTCAAAAGAATTAATTTGAAAAAAAAAATGGACTGTCTCTAGTCCTAGGGCTCATAGGACCGGTTGCCATGGTAACTAAGTGATGTAGGTCACAACATCTTCCCCGAACAGGATGCCTTTCCGTTGCAGCTGATTGACCTGGAGCAACGTGAAGTGAGATGTTTTGCTGAAGAACAGAACGAAACGCCCAGTCGGGAAATGAAACCACGATCTTGCGATCGTATGTGCAGCACTCTATCCGTTAAACCACGCGTCGCCACCACTCTTATTTGGGGGTAGAGTTTAGCTATTTTCTTATAGGTCGCTCATGACTGCTACTGGTAGCATGGAATCCAGTACAACACTTTGCACGGTCAAGTTGTCGGTGACTAAACCGACATACTCACTAGGCTTGTCTGGTGAGGAGGGTTGCTAGAAACCCGGCAGGACTAACAAGACCTGCCAAAAGTATGGATGAATCTTATGTTGGTTTAGTGATTACCTAGCAATAGCATGAGCCTTCAGATATTCCAGGTTGGTGTGTAGCGTTCTGGAAGACCATTGCGAGTGAGGCATTTCTTAGCGTTTTTTTAAAGCATGTCTCTAGAACCTGTTTCAAACCCAGGCTAAGTCTGCTCTGATATTTGGCACTGATATTTGATCAGCGAATCCTCTGCAACGGTAGGAAATTAGTAGCATAATGAGCTTCTACGGATCATCTCAAAGTATATATACACTTGACTGGGGACCACATATCAAGTTGTATTCCCACTGAAACTCCAAACACGAAATCTACACCTCAACGGCGAGCGCCGACTACGGCTACGGCGTCTGTGCTACCCGACGCACAGCCCCCCCCCCCCCGAATGTGGTTAGCATTCCCGAGGAAGGTGGTGAACTCGTTGATCGGAGCCGGCTCAACACCACCCTG
>NC_069006.1:1171722-1174371 GCF_001194135.2 Octopus bimaculoides
CTTTTCGGGGTCGATCAAATAATTACCAGTTGAACCGTGGGTTCAATGTAATCGACATACCCGCTTGAACCAACATACTATCGCTTGGGAGCAGGGCGCTGGCGATATCGTTACCACACCGGACAACACGCTTTGCAGCATTTCGTCCGTCCTTACGTTCCGAGTTCAAATTCCACTGAAGATAACTTTGCTTTTCAGCCTTTCGAGGTCGATGAAATAATTACAAGCTGAGCCCTGGGGGTGGGGGGGTCGATATAATTGATTTACCCCTCCCCCAAAATTGCTGGCCTTGTGCCAAAATTTGAAGTTATTATGCTATAACCTGGTTGTGCATTAGAATTATACCGTATGTTTCACGCTGATGAGTTTTGAAGATTACACATATTCAAAGACGACGAGAATAATTTAACAGATGAAACAGTTTTTGAATATGCGTTGCATGACCTGTTGTATGGCTTTCGTTATTGGGTTGATACAATATGATCAAAGCGAAACAGCGTTCCATTGACCTGATGTTAATCAGGGTCTTACAAATAATAATGTTCCAGTTTATGAAGAAATGATTAAATCTGGTGGTGATACTTTTTCACAATGACTGTACTCACTTGCCGAACGAAAACCAATCAATCGCATATGAACATAGAAAATTTATCCAAATAATTAAAAAAAAAGGAACGAGGAAAGAAAAGAATTTTCGCTATAACCTCAAGCATGAACGTGTGCTAAGAAGCTTACTTACCAGCTAACTGGTTTCGGATTCAGTAGAACTGCGTGGCATTTTGGCCAAGTGTCTTCTACTATAAACCGAGGACGATCAAAGCCTTGTGAGTAAATTTAGTTGAAGGAAATTGAAAGGAAACCGTCGTATCTGTATGTGTGTGTGTGTGTGTATATGTGTGTGTATGTGTGTGTCTCTCTGTGTCTGTGTTTTTCCCATCACCGCTTGATAATCGGTATTGGTATGTTTACGTCCGTAATCTAGCTGTTTGGCATACAAGAGCGATAGAATAAGTACCAGGCTTTAAAAAACAACAGAAATAAATATTTGGGTCGATAAATGAATATTTGCCTAATTTTAAAATCTTGTGTATTTTCTAATTAGAAATGTAAGGAAGTTTAGTCCTTAAGGCATATTAACTTTATTTAACATTCATATTTCTTTATACTTATTTCCTACGCAACAATATAAACAAAAGTCATAAATAGTCCTTAATGCAAAATATGTACACAATAAAGAGTCGCACAGTGAAAATAGAAACTCATTGAAAACACTTCTCTGTATGTATGTATGTATGTATGTGAACATTCCAACTGATGTTGGAATGTCTACGTCCACGTAACTTAGCGGTTCAGCGATAGAACCCCATGGAATAAGTACAAGGTTTGCAAAGAATAAGTCCTGAGGTCCATATCTTCGACTAACACCGTTTAAGGCGGTGCTCCAGCATGACCGTAGCAAAGAAAAGAACAAAGAAATAAAAAATAAAAGAATACATACGTACAGGCACACAAACAAGCATACATGCGCAATACATAGACTATAAATGTCTGTGTCGTAAATTTTGATATGTATATGTTCGTGTGAATGTATACATTTTGTTTACACCTTGAAAGGAAGCAATTGACAACGCCGAGATCTATTTACATATTTAAAATACATACAGACATGTTGTAGAATAAATTTTGGAGGGAATCGCCATTAATACTGGAAAGACAGTTCCTGCTATCGCTATTCCTGGGCAATTTCCTGAGAACACCCGCGGTTCTTTGGAGAACAGCATAGATATAGATATATATATATATGCAGAGAGAGAGAGAGAGAGAGAGAGAGAGATACATAGAAATATAGAAGTATATACACCCATATACGCGCATCTATCTATCTATCTATCTATTCATTTATACGATTACATATATTAATGTGTCTATGCTTGCGTAAGCATGTGTATGAATGTATGTATCTATTCCAAAATTGCTTACTTTGCACGTTCGGGTGAGCTAATTTGCATATCGCCATACTGGCATATCAGCAACCGTTAACAATTCCACATCTACCTTAGAGTGTTTTATGTCAAAGTTATATTAAAGGAGTTGTCAAAGTGCCACATTCACGCGCATTTGCAGCTTGCCCACGTGTAAAACGAAACAGCCGTTTATGTCTATATATCCATAAGCCATTATTATCATCTGCGGAAAGACGTGTTTAAGAGGAACCTGTCATGGCCGAACATATTTCAAGCTGCTTTACAGCTGGCTCTTGTTTTCCTATTTTCATTTCATTCATTTGTTTACTCTTTTATTTCCGTATTTATTTGTTTACTTGAGTTTCCGTTTTTTTGTTGCAGATTGTTCACTCCGTGGTTACAGTATACATCATTTAATTATATAAGCATAATGCAGTATTCAAATGTATAAAGAGCTCGCGTTATGTCTATCAAGTAATAACTGTTTATATAATGTGTACACACATTCACGCGTACGCACACACACACATAATATATATATATATATATATACATATATATATATATATAAATATATATACACATATATATATACATATAAATATATATATATATATATATATGCATATATATACATATATATATATACACATATAAATATATATATATATATATATATATATAT
>NC_069006.1:1174441-1176150 GCF_001194135.2 Octopus bimaculoides
AAATATACATACATATATATATATACATATAAATATATATATATGCATATATATATATACATATAAATATATATATATGCATATATATACATATACATACATATATATATACATATAAATATATATATATGCATATATATACATATACATACATATATATATATACATATAAATATATATATATGCATATATATACATATATATATATATACATATATATATATATATGATGCACACATTATACATATAGTTATGTGCACATACACACATGCATATATATATATTATTTCTGCACAATCATACTTCAATACACACAGTGTAGTGCATATGCATGTAAGCTTTGAGTTATACGTATTTTGCGCATGCGCATGAGTATGCATCAGTGTAGGTACGCGCGGTTTTATGAATACGTGAAGACATAAATTTAATTGTAAATGGTTCTTGGTAGCGGTATATGTCTTTGCATACAGATTATGCATACACGTAGTACATATATACACATATAGTGTGTGTGTGTGTGTGTGTGTGTGTGTGTGTGTGTGTGTGTGTGTGTGTGTGTGTGTGATTATTATGTATTATGTATTCTACACTGTAATTGCTCCCTGAGCTCAAATAACTGTCAAGCTCACCAATTTATTATAAATCGCTCTTAAACCGACATCCTTAATTTTGTCCGAAATTTTATGTTTTTCGAATTCTTTATTTGTTTCTGACATTTTGCTTTTATTAAATTCATGCAGCAAGTGTCATTGTTTATTAGCGAAGAGTATAAAAAACAAAACAAAACAAAACAAAACAAAACAAAACAAAACAAAAAAAAAAATCAGAAAAAGAAAAAAAAAACACCTCACAAATCCAAAGAATACAAAATATAATAATTATATAACATGCTAAAGAAATATCACTGACAATAAATAATATATTCGTTAAAAAATACTATCATAATAGCAGTAATAATAATAATAATAATAATTTCAAATTTTGGCAGGAGGCCAGCAAATTCGGGGGAGCGGGTAAATCGCTTACATCAACCCCAGTGCTCAACTGGTACATATTTTATGGACCTTGAAATGATAAAAGACGGAGTCGGCCGCGGCAGAGTTATTATTATTATTATTATTACTATTATTATTGTTAAAAATAATAATAATAATTTTGCCACAAGGGCAGAAGTTAGGGGGGAGAGCATGAGTCGGTTATATCGATCCCAGTGTTCAACTGGTACTTAATTTATCGATCCCGAAAAGGTGAAAGGCAAAGTCGACCTCAGTGGAAATTGAACTCAGACAGACGAAATACCGCTAAATATTTCGTCCAGCGTGCCTACCCTTTCTACCAGCTCGCCGCCAGAATAATAATAATAATAATAATAATAATAATAATAATAATAATAATAATTGAAAACAGAGTTTAAAAAATAAGAATCAAAAATGTTTCTTGTTTCGAATTAAAACCGTATAATTTTCGCATATTTCACAGATTTACAACTCTTGTCAACCCACTCGCACTAATAAAGCTATTGACATGGATAAACGTTTGGTTTGATATTATCCCTGTTATCTTGATTGCTATTTAGCCATTTATGAAGAGACACATACATGCATGTACGCACACGCGCACACACACGTGTACATATATATATATATATATATATATATATATATACATGTTGTATACTTATATGTATTCATACATGTAGATGAATGCAT
>NC_069006.1:1178080-1180741 GCF_001194135.2 Octopus bimaculoides
ATATATGATAGGCTTCATTGAGCTTTCGTCTACTAAACACACTCCACTAGGCTATAGTAAACGACACTTGCCCCTGTTGTCATGCAGTGGGACTGAATTCGGACCCGTGTGGTTGAGAAGCAAGCCTCTTACCACACAACCACTCCTTCTTGACCAAATTGGCTTCCCATCATCGGCGATCCTATCCGAATGATATTTTACGACCACTTTGATACCACTCGCCGCCAACTGTCCGGGTCCACTAGTTGTTTGCGACCCTTGCAGCATCTTCGGCCCAGCGGAACTCGAACTTTCGTTATTCTGCGATTACGTCCTCCATTGCGCTGCGTTCCTGAATTATATCATTTCGAATAATATTCGTTTAGGAATAAAGACCCCCTTCGGTCATGAATGACAATGGGATTGCACCTAGAGAGTTACCTCCGATGAACAAGTCCGGGAATGGTTGTTTATGGAAGATCAGCAGTCAACCATGCATACCAGTTTCCCTTCTCCACACCATTATGTGTACATAGAGTGAAGAGTAAAGATCTCCTTCGCACATGAACGTCCATGGGATTGAACCTAGAAAGTTCCCCTCCGAGGCACAATTCCAATTTTCCGAGGAAAACCAGCAGTCACCCATGCAAACCAACCTCCTATCTCCACGCCACCTATGTTATCCAAAGGAAAGGCAAAGGGGCCAAAACAGCTTGGCACCAATGATGTCGAAACTTATTTCTACAGCTGAGTGAACTGGAGCAACGTGAAATAAAGTGTCTTGCTCAAGAATACAACACACAGCCTGGTCCGGAAATCGAACTTATTACCTGACTACCGTTTACGCGTTTCGAAGGCAAGGACAATACGCGACTTAGTTGAAACAGTTCTTCCCACAAAGCAAATTAAATAAAATTTGGGATTTTTTCGGAGGGTGAAAGTGTTAACAAGAACAGGACAGTGAGAATAAGACGGACCAAAACAATAGTGATCAATAACCATTTTTGTATCTTCCATCTTCCGTCTTCTTAATTAATCATATATATATATATATATATATATATATATATATATATATATATTTATATAGGCATAGTTTTCCAAACAGGAAAATTAGAACTCAAGGTCATACATATTTTTATTAATATGAAGTAGAAGCAACAGAGTAGAGTTTCGTTTGATAACAGCTAACACTCTCGGTACTTGAATCAATCTCCAGCTTATGCTAAATATTAACAAAAATATACATACATACATATGTATGTATGTATACACACAAATAAATATATATATTTTTTTAATGATATATACGTATATATAATGACACCTTATTGCTTTCTATAAGATATCGCATAATCCGTGAACTATGTTACTATTCCCCATCGTGGAAACAGTTGTAAGCAAATGATGCATTTACGTAACTCCTCTTCTGTCGTCTTCCATTAACTAATATTTTATTCTAACGCTTTATGCCAAAGCAAATGTATTTTGAGATGTAACAATTAATTACTACTATAGCTGTGTAAGCAAATTCGCAATTTATGTATATATCTGTGCACATATTTAAAAAATATATATGTGTATGTATGAGTGTATAATATGTCTTTCAAGAGAAGGACCTCAAAATATATACAACTATTAATAATAGCTGTATATATTAAAATGCTATTATTCGTAACTTCATCTCCTTCGATTTCTACCAGCAAACACGAATTACTTTACAAGATTCGATGTTTTTAAACTCTTATGTCAGAACATGTGTTTTTTTTTTGTGTGTATATATGTACCACTATACACATAAACACATATATGTATATTTATGCATACACACACACATACATAGATGGAGAGGGAGAGAAAGTGAAAGAGAGAGAGAATGAGGAAAATTCACCTGTTGTAGAAAGTGGTCTTGGAAAGTTGTGATGTGTATATCACATCGTCAGGTTCAAATGGCCTCCAGACATAGATAACATTAATATCAGATTTTTTCAAGTGTAAACTTTCATACCATAATAAAACGCGCACATACATACATATATATATATATATATATATATATATATATATTCATACGTAAACATTGAGTGTCTCCTCGCGTTTCGTTTTTAAGCTTTCGATATGAAATTCATCTGATTGGTGACATAACCAACGCTGCCTTATTTTGGTAAACCATTATCGATTCTCTAAAATAGACGGAGGAAAAAAATAATGGGAGAGATTCTAAGAATATAAAATTAGAAAGCAAGAAAACAGTGTAATGTGAAATGTACCAGTAAGTGCATCAGGTGTTTCGGTTAGAGTCGTTCACATGAGGAAATACAGGACCATACATACATACATACATACATACATACACACATGCTTATATATTCTTATACTCTGACGCACATTTTTTTTGCATATTTGCACATATATATGTGTGTGTGTGTGTGTGTGTGTATTCAAAGGCATCTGCATATGTATGTATTTAAGTCTATCTAGGCGAACACACGATGACACGCAAGGACTATATATATATACACGCACAAAACACATTTTGCTGTGTTTTGAAATATTGCCATTTCAGTTTCCATTTATTCCAACCACAATAATATTCTAGAAGTTTATACATACATACATACATACACACATACATATATACGTATATATGAACTACGTAAACATATGCGCTTACACGTACAC
>NC_069006.1:1180761-1182197 GCF_001194135.2 Octopus bimaculoides
ATATATATATATATATATATATATATATATATTATACAAATATATATATACATATATATACGTATAAGCGCATATATATATATAAATATATTTATATATTTGTATGTGCATATATATATACATATATATATATGTGTGTGTGTGTGTGTTTAAATTATTATGTATATACATATATTTGCATGTATGTATATATATTTATGTGTGTGTGTGTGTGTGTGTGTGTATATACATATATATATATATATTGTTAGGGATGGTCATATTTTTATGGCAAATAAACACACGCACTGTTTATTCGTCTTCCCTTGTTTATTGTTGTTCTTATTCTATGTCGATTGTCTGAAAATCTTTCGTTGCGCTTCCTTTGAACTTTTCAGTAAAAGAAGTAGTCTTGATATCAAATGGCGATCCTTATATCCAACTTAACGTGGATGTTGTTTTAAAACACAAAATACTGCGATATTTACCTTGAGAGGATTACCTTTTTAGACTCATGATGCTTAAATCCAGACACACACACACACACACACACACACACACACATAAATATATATATCGATGGTCAACTAGAATTTCTTACGTGTAGCGGGACTGCCAAATCACATGATTTCGACGTACCTCATTTCCTCAGTGGCAGGCATCAAGTAGCCGCATAATAACGAAATCTTACTGACAATTACGTATAAAATATCGCTGTCTTTACAGGGGTTGATGTTGTATCTAGACAGCAGGTTAATTAAAAAGATAATTATTAATGACAGAAGCAGTATTAGTACTATAAGGCGATCTTTATATCCAACTTAACGTGGATGTTTAGTAGGAACGTTTAATACTGCGCTATTTACCTTCATAGAGATTACCTTTCATACGGATGCATGACGCACTCGCATTTATATTGCTGACAGACGAGAACGTCTGAAACGGTTGCCGGAACAGACAGATCACGCGATTTCACCCTACATGTGCTCCTCAGTGGTAGGCGTCCGAAGCAGGGCTATACTACGTCAACTGGCATTCAGAGCAGCCTTTGCAGGTTCTCGGTTGTCAATGACATAACATAATTACACGTTACGTCATTGCCTTTATACATAATTGCCTTTATACATCACGAGTTTATATGAGAGGTCCTTCCGAGGTAAATAACGCAGTATTTTCTATTCTAAAACTACATCCACGTTAGCTAAACATTACATTTTAATACATTCAGTGTGGTTAAGGGATACTGAAGCGTAAATCGTTGAACATCATAGATTTGAACGTTAATTTTATATATATATATGTATATATATATATATATATATATATATATAGGAATATATGCATATATGTATTGTATTGTATATGTACATATCTATATCTATCTATCTTTATATGTAGGAATATATGCATATATGTAATGTATATACGTATATATGTATACGTACAGAGAGAGAGAG
>NC_069006.1:1182269-1186871 GCF_001194135.2 Octopus bimaculoides
TTATAGAGGAGGAAGGAGAGTGGGAGATAGAAAGAGAGAATGAGATTGAGAAAAAGAGTGAGATCGAGAGAGAGGGAAAGACGAAGAGATTTCTGGAAAAAAAAAATACACCGGTTGGAGAGAAACGTCAATGATATAATAAATGAATAAAAGAAATGAAAAGTAAAAAAGAAATTAAAAAAAACCCCAAAAGAAACAAAAAAAAAAAAAAGCATTGGTTTCATTGATCCATTCTGAAGAATATCTATTCCGTTGGTGCCATGCCAACTTTGACACTTTAAAATAGAAGAAAACGCCTCTGTCGGTCACATTTTTTTCAAATTGGCTTTTATTAAATTATTCTTGCCGTACACAAGGTGTTTTCAATCAGTACCTTCACACACACACACACACACACACACACACATGAATATATATCATGCATACATATATATGTATGTATGTATGTACATGTGTGTATATACATATGTTTATGCGTATATTTGTGTATATATGTGTGTATATATTTACATATATATAATACACACACACACATACGCCACAAGAGGTAAGAGAGAGAGATTCATAGACATATGTATATAGATGTGTATGCATGTGTGCATCTGTGTGTGTGTGTGTGTGTGTGTGTGTGTGTAAATAGATGAGTGACAGTCTGAGGTGTGTGTGTGTGTGTGTGTGTGTTCTCTGTATTTGGTAGGTAGGATTCTTTCGAACAGTCCATGGGATTGGTGAATATCCTTTCTGCTGTCATCACCTCTCACTCCACTTTCCATCCTCTCACTCCATCCTCATTCTGTCAGTCCTCAGTTTGTCTGTCTCCCCTCCTCTCTTCCAGCTATTCCATCTCTCCTTCGCACCCGTTCCTCATCTATGTACTCATAATTCCTCGCTCTCCCATTTTCTTTATCTTCATTTCAACTTCTCTCGTGATCACTTCCAGCTGTTCCATATATTATTTGCACTCCTACTACACATTATTTCCATAAACTACTAATGAACCCCAGGTGTTCAATTTACTGTTAACCCTCCGCTCCCTACTAATTCTTTCTACTATTGGTACAAGGCCTCAAATTCTTGGATGTGAATGTTAGTCGCTTACATTGACCCCATTGTTGAATTGGTACTTACTTTATCGACCCCGAAAGAATGAAAGGCAAAATCGATCTTGGTGGAATTTGAACTCAGAACGTAAAGAATTGTAACTCTCTCTCTCCTAATTACTCAACATTTAGGTGAATCACCCCTAGATATTCTAGGTAATAGGTACGTACTTCCCTCTATTTTAAACGTATTCTTTCTGATCACCCTCTCTCACGCTTCTCTCTGTCTCTGCATCTCTCTGTCTCTGCATCTCTCTGTCTCTGCATCTCTCTGTCTCTGCATCTCTCTCTCTCTCTCTCTGCCTGTCTGTCTGTCTATATCTATCAAAACAACGGTTATATGGGAATGTGCCAAATCTCTCAGCAACCATCCAAGAGCAGAGATTGAGGTTTGCTGGCCATTGCTTGAAAAGCAAAGAACTTGTGAGTAATGTGTTGCCATGGACACCAAACCATGGTACCACAGCGGCTGAAAGACCACGGAAGACGTAAATGCAACAGCTTGCAGAAGATGCTGGATGCCAAGTTGAAGACCTAAAAACACTAATGGAAGATCGGGAGGAATGGAAATAGGTAGTCAGGCTGGCCCGAGCAATCAGCTTGACTGGATGATGCCACGCTAAAAAAAAAAAAAAAATATAGAAAAGAATGTCTATCGGTCTGATTATGTGTCTCTGTCTAACTGTCGGTATTTCTGCCTGTCGATCTGTCTGTCTGTCCCTCTCTGAAACCTCCGACTGTTCTTTCCAGGAGTTGGCACTCATCTCTCCACATAAGATTTCTTCAGTCTCTCTATGACTACGTATCTATCTGTTTATCTACTGTTCCGTCTGTCTATCTCTTTCTATATATCTCTCTCCCTTTTCTCTCTCTCTCTCTGTTAATCTATCTCTGTCTTTACACTTGCCTGTCTCTCTGCCTGTCTGTCTATTCACCTCTTCAAGACTGTCTCTCTCCAAAATATCGTCATTTCCTTTAAAAAAATAAATTCTAAACCTAAACTGCTTTTTCATAAAGACTCTACAGACTCTAAACTCTATGGCATATGGTAAGTTCCTTATAAAAGACTCTAACCAATGATATTTGTCAGAAACACAGCGCTGACTTTCTCGAATTCTGAGACATTATTCACAACTTTCGTTTCGTTTCTTTCCTTTCCTTCCTTCCTCCTTTCTTTCTTTCCACTGTTTCTTTTTTTTAATTTTTTTTTAGTGTACTTTCCTTTTATAATTCTTTCTTCGGAGATTATAGAATGGGGAGGAAAATAATGACAAAAAAACCCCAGAAAATAAAATTAAAAAAACTACAGAAATAACTACAAAGAACATGTATAAATAGGCACACACACACACACACACACGTCGCATATGTGTGTGAGTGTGTGTGTATTTTTTAAATTTTATTCTTTTTACTTATTTCTGTCAATTGACTGCGGTCATGCTGGAGCACCGCCTTGAAGGGGTTTTAGTCGAACAAATCGGAGTTATTTAAACAAAAAACGATATTATTAATTCCATAGATCTCATTGGTCGAACTGCTATCTTACGAGGACCTAAATGCACCAACACCGGTTATGAAGCGGTGATGGAGGGGAGGAGTAGGACAAACACAGACACACACAATACATATATATATATATATATATATATATATACATACATACATACATGCACACACTAAAGCTTCTTTCAGTTTCCGTCTACCCAATCCATTCACAAAGTCGATACGAAGCTATAGGAGAAGATACTTGCCCAAGGAGCCACGTAGTGGGACCGAAACGGAACCATTATGATGGAAGGCAAGCTTCTTACGACACAGCCACGCCTGCCCATATGTGTGTGTGTGTGTGTGTGTGTGTGTGTGCATGCGCGCGCCACAGTTTAGTGATTAGGGTGTTGCACTCCCGGTCGCGGAGTTCTACCAATTCCACCAGCTTGCCACCCAAAGAACAATAATAACGACAACAACAGCAATAGCAGCACCATTTCAAGAAGGCAAACTGTTGCACCGTCAGTCGTGTATCTGACCCCGAAATCAGGTTGTATTGTTCCCTTTGTGGTGGCCCCATGTGGGCAATAAAGAAACCTCACATCGTCATTGAATTCACCTGGAAACAAGAGTTTTCTTCCCGAAGCACCTCTGGCAGCTTTTGTACCTTTCCTTACTGCCACCTAATTCACTCCTTGTTTTCCCATTTAATGTAGTTACATCGCTCCCAGTATCGAGCGTTCGTTCCGTTTACTTTTGTGTTCTAAGTATATCGTTATCGTTTTCAGATACAGTGTATTCATTTCCTGTTTGCATCATTTTGGGATTCTTTCCTTAGTTTTGTACGATAATGAGAACTTTTGTGACTTTGAAAACCGCACCGGAAACATTTTCTGAACAGACATTTATACCGGTCATGTGTTTGACCGCATCTCTTGCACGGATCCACTTTGCACTGTCTAATGTCTTCCTTTCACCTTATTGCCTGTATGTTTGCCACATCGCGTTCCTGTATTCTCTCATTGTCATCTTGAAGAGTTATCTGTTGACAGTCTTCTGATATCTGATGAAGAGTAATATCCTGTTCTGTTCCAGCTCAATCAATATCCCTGTGTAAATTTCCGAATCCTGTTGTGCTGTTAGACCTTGAACGAATGACAGCCACTTAAATACATCCGTTGTCAGTCGCTTTAATTTAAACTTTTCACACTTACGGTTTATACATATGTTGTGAGGTCATCTCCGTTTTTCTTCAAATTTAAACAGGACCATCTCATGTTCAACAAATATATTTTTTCACTAAAACGTTTTGATAGTATGCTTATTGTATCCGTAACTCATAATTCTCCAGGTTTTGTGGGTAGTATATAATTGATATACTTTTCATGTTCCCCTGGTGCTAATTTTCTTAGCAAAAATCTAGTCTTCTAGTCTTCTTTCCAGTTTGAACATTCGTTCTTGAATATTTACTCAAATCTACTATGATAAGCGACAAACGTGACACCTTCGTCCGGACAATATCTAAATTCATCGATGCAGCTTGCCAACGAATCTGTAACATTTTTCGTTTCTTTGAGGAGAACCTGTAAAACCTCGTGTTGCTGTTTTTGCAACTCTATCTCGGCTGTTGTTGTCTGGGTGCAGGCTATGTTGTGATATGCCAAACAGCTTTCTAAGCAGAGAAACCAGTGGTGTGTCTATAGCAATGTTAGTGGGTACTAAGGCAGCGAGCTCACAGAAATGTTAGCATGCCATGCGAAATGCTTAGCGGTATTTCGTCTGTCTTTACGTTCTGAGTTCAAATTCTACCGAAGTCGACTTTGCCTTTCATCATTTCAGGGTCGATAAATTAAGTATCAGTTGCGTACTGGGGTCGATATAATCGACTGGCCCCTTTTCCCAAAATTTCGGGCCTTGTGCCTCGAATAGAAAAGAATCATTTTTGGGTAGTTTTAGCAGAGTCAATTCTTTCTAGATGGCCCCGGCACCGATTTGAATGTTTTCAGAAATATTA
>NC_069006.1:1187664-1190235 GCF_001194135.2 Octopus bimaculoides
ATATATATATACATACATGAACGTTTTTACAAACGTGATTATTCTCAAATGTGTATAAAATAATTTTCGAGCCATCGGCACACACACACAATATATATATATATATATATATATATATGTATGTATGTATATACGTGCTCGTGTATTCAGTTAAATATCTACAGCATGTATAACTTAATAAGTCAGCACATATAATCACACAGAAACACACACACACAGATGTATATGTATACACTTGCCTATTAAGACACTCACAGGCGCACACACTGACACACACACACACACAAATGCATATACATAAACAGATATATGAATATATATGTACACACACACAGATTTATTTATTTATTTATTTATCTATGCATACATGACAATATATGCATGTATACACACAGACAGGCACACGCACACACAGATATATATGTCACGTTTAATATGGCTTCTCTGAACACTTTCTCATGGTCTTTCATATTTTGAGATCTAATTTTACGTATAGCTTCTATATTAAGGTTTCCCAAGGTTATTTATGACAAATATTTATCAATTTTTACCTCTATGTTTGATTGTGCTTCGTTATTTTTTCTTATTCTTTATTTCATTTTAGCTGCATATTTTATTTATTTTTTCTTTAAAATTGCCTTATTTAGTTTTCAAGGCGTTATTGATATTAAGTGCATGAATATACATATACTACTGCGCATGCTCGTATGTCCTTCCTAATTTCTCCCCGATGGCATACATAAATTTTGTTCCCACGTCACTCATTTCTGTATGGATGAATGTGTCTATATATGTATGTATATGTATATATATGTATGCGTGCACGTATGTAAGTGCATTAATAAAATGAGCGTGGTAAATCGGTTAGGAAAATCTCTATAATAAATATATATATATATATATATATATATATATATATACATACGAGTATGCAAACATACATATATATGTGTGTTTGTGTATAAAGAAGGGGGGATAGAAATTTTACCACATTTCAAGATGGGGAAGAAACAAATTCTTTTTTGGTCTTAATTGATATAATTAATCAAGAAAATATTTCCTCTCATTATTAATAACATAATTCCTTCTATTTGACAAATTGTTGATCCTTCGGCTATAAAATTCTTCAGGTTTCGAAGCAAAGAAATGCACTCTACACTCGATATCATTTTTAACATCTTCACAATTAATAAACTCTTTTCCTTCCGAATAATGCTGCAAAGATCTGAAAAGATGATTATGAGATGAATCAAGCTCAGGAAGGTAAAGGTGATCAGGTAAAACTTGTATAATTAGTGCTAGAATCCGTTTCTGAGTGACTAGGGTTATACATGTTTTTGCATTCTCATGTATGGCAGCACTCCTTCACGACTGCTCCACTATGGATGCTTATCCTGTTAGCTCTTACACAATGCTTCAAAGTGATGGCAATTCTTCTCCGTATTAACTGATCGACTTGGTTTATTCACTCGTGACAGACGACACTCTTCTTCTCACACCAAACGTAGACGACAACGGGTTCTCCTTGCCCATGCGGGCTAACTATTGTCGTTTTAGCTAGATACTTTTACAGAAAAGCTACTTTTCATCACTTGTGAAAAATTCTACCCCGGTAATGTTCGGTAGCGAGTTTTCTGCTCTACATTTACGTTGACCACACATGTGCCTGTACAGGGTGTCCACAAAGTCTGGGTACATGACGATTAATACATACTTTAAGATATTATTATTTCTCATATTCAATTGTTTATGTTATGATTTTATTTACAGTCTGGTTACATGGGGATTAACACATACTTTAAGAAATTATTATTTCTTATATTTAATTGTTTATGTTACGATTTTTGTTTTTCCATGTACCCAGACTTTGTGGACACTCTGTAGAATGCTCACCACTTAGATGTTAATTCAGGAGTGGATAATAAAGAAAATTAAACAAATGACTATTCATCGTTGAACTCGACAGAGAACCGTCCAAGCATCCTCGTAATATATGTGTATACATTATGCCGTCAATGTTAAAAAAATTGAAGATAATGTTGCTTAATCTGAGGAGGTTTATTAACACCGAAATATGTCCGTTGTGTTCACTGTCTCTTGCAATTGATAATAACTTGGCAGCGTTACCTTGCCTTCATCGATTTAGAATTTACATACCAATGTATTCGCGAGTAAAGATCATGCATGTTTGACCCAGCTGGAGGTCCTACATGTAACCCAGGAGGCTATAGAAACACTCATGAAGTATTTTACTTATCAATCCCGAAGCGTAAAAGCATCATTTTCCTGAAATCTCAGTGAGCTGAACGCATTTGAGTTATCTTCCTTACTTGTGGCCTCTTGTAATTAAACATCAGCAGTGAGAATTCTGGACAGTACAATGCATGGGTAATCTCAATTAATTTTAAGTTTTGTTTTCAAGACGCAGCATAGCTGTGTGGTGTGTGTGTGTGTGTGTGTGTGCGTGTGTGTGTCTGTGCATATATGTATACTCAAGATCCCACGAAGAGGGGGATCGAACCACGGACTTCATAACTATGACAAATTTCTTAGCCATTCAGCATTTCCATA
>NC_069006.1:1191223-1192009 GCF_001194135.2 Octopus bimaculoides
ATATATATATATATATATATATATGTGTGTATATATATATACATATATGTGTATATATACATACATATTTATATGTATATATACATACATATATATATATACACACACAAGCACAAACACACATTTATATTTAGATCTATATATGTGTCCATATGTTGTTTTTTTTTTCTGATGCCAAATTTTCCGCTAACGCTCACTCACTACAAGTTTGTATAAAGTTCTGGTAGCAATTCTGTAGCAGTCTGACAGTTGCAGCCATCTTGAAAACAAACAACGAATACTCTGTACGTTGAGGTGGAAAGAAGAACCTAGATTGAAACGTACAGACACACACTAACACAATCTCAAACACACTCACACACATAGACGTATATGGAAAAATGAAATAATATACAAAATGAAATACTGACAGAAAGTATAACCGGAACAAATGACCGAAGAAAACAATGTCAATGATAGGAAACTACCAAAGAACGCGAACAATGCAGACACACGTATACACATAGCCCGACTTCTCACTCAAAAATAAATAGACGCTATGGCTAATAAGAGATTTATTTCTGGAGCCAAGATACGGTCATTTGATGCATTTAAACACTTCATTTAGAATTTAGTAGATATGCCTTTGCGCACGTTTTTAATGATTTAACCCGCTTTGGTATCTTGGTAGTGTATAGTGTACGTCCTAATAAACGGAATAATTTCAAGGGTCGATTTTCTTTTGAAATGTATTTCTGTGTGCGTCCGAGTGTATCTATGCGGGCGTGCATGTGTGTGTGTGTGTGT
>NC_069006.1:1192749-1195392 GCF_001194135.2 Octopus bimaculoides
ATATATATATATATATATATATGTATATATGTGTGTATCTTTGTATCAATATTTGTCACCCACCTAAATATTAGTGCTTGACATATAAAAATTGTAAGTACTTAAGTTAGAGGAGTTTCCCCATCATGGCCGCTGTACGCAAACAGAAACAAGTAAAAAAAAAAAAAAATGTTGTGAGTATCGTAACGTTTGCTGGTCAGTATTTTACAGCCATTCGTTCTATTACATTCACGTAAGTAATTACTATTTTAATAAATAATTTTTACTATTAACGGGTATAACTACATATCTTGTTAATACAAGATTATGGTATGTTCTGATAATATTTATATCAATATGTGACGGGTCAGCATTTGAGTACATCCAAAGATATCTCTTACGTTATCTACAAGAAAATAAATATACAAATGTTATTAGGTACCAGCCTGTTTTCATACACATCTCTTTCAATTTGTTTTCTATAAACTAAGATGTATCTATTTTCTTTATATATATTTCGTATTTCCGCCAACACACACTCACACAGACGTGCCTACGTATATAAAATATGTATGAATGCACGAATCTTTCTCATTCACGCTTCCTCTCTTTCTCCTCCGTGTGTATATATATATATATATATATATATATATACTAAATGATATCATTTAAGTACTCACACATAAAACTCAGAATAACACAGAAAAAACAGAATAAGACAGAAATAAATGTAGAAAGCAACAAGATTGCTTATTGCTTGTATATTTACTGAAGTAGATATCAAAATTCGGAAAATCCCAGTTTGAGTGGGCAGTACTTGTGGAGACACCACTGTAGACATTGGAAGAGCTAATCCATCAAAGCAAAGCATATTGAAGAGAAAGAAAACGAAATGTATCCAGACAGGCACCGTTTTAGTTGGTGATTTGGAGACGTTAGTTGCTTGGAAAGTGATGCTAATGGCAATCAATAACGAATTGCAAGTAAAAAAGAAGAAAAAAAATAAAACGGAAAAAGAATCAACAAGATTTTTAAAAATGATAAAATAATTTACACACACCACACACACATATATATGGTGATGAACCCCTTCAAGACCTAAAGACATTTCAGTAAATAATAAACAGTATGTAACATAGTTATCGCCACGGAAATATGTTAACGTAAATGATGATCGTCTGCTTCAATCAAATATGAAACTTCCCCTTCTCTCTCACGCTCTTACGCCCGCTTTCGTTTTCTTCTCTTCTTCCTTCGGTCTCTACTCAAACATTATCCTATATTAATGATGTTTAGGTAAAGTAAATCCATACATACCGCTGGTGTCCGTGATTCCATCCATTTAGGCAATCATACGAACATACATACAAAGATATATGCATATATAAATGTATGGTTATGTATGTATATATATAAATATACATATATGTGTGTGTGTGTGTGTGTGTGTGTGTGTGTGTGTGTGTGTGTGAATGTATATATGCATTTATATATATATATAATGTGGCCGTATGTATACATATATAGAAACATATATGTATTCCTGTGTGTGTGTGTATGTCAGTGTGTTTTACGTGTGTATTTGTGGTGTATATGTATATTTTGACATTATCTCCCACCTTCTCCAGCAAATTTGGACAATCCTTCCTCAATATATTTTTTGACATCCACCCACCTCCCTCATTAAACTCAGTCAAGTTTATACATTTATCTATTCGTTCATCTTTTTCTTTTTCCCTTTATTATTTCATATCAAATTCCCTCCCACTTCAATCCTCTTCTCCCATCACCCTCCTCCCTCACATGCTCTCTTTATGCATCTCTTCTCTCTCCTCTTTCTTCAATTATTATCTGATAATTGTTTACTCTATCAAGACAACATGTCTGACTTCTCCGACTTTATAATCTCACTAACGATATTTCTCCAATATTGAACATACATCGTCTGCAGCCGCCATCTTTACTCTCGTTGTTGTTGTCGTGGGTATCGTGGTTTCTATTATTGATGTTCGTCTTGTTGTTGCTATTGTTGTTGCTTCTTGTTGCTTCTTGTTGGTGCTTTTGTTTCTGTTGTTATTATCATGGTTGTTGTTGTAGTTATTACTACTGTAACGTTCACCGTTGTTATTAATAATGCCATCATAATCATCGTCGTCATCACGATCAAGAGGTTGATGTCGGTTATCATCATCATCATCATCATCATCGTCGTCGTCATCCTCGCTGTTGTTGTTGCTCTGTTGTGGCATTTAATATCCTTTATCATCCATCATCCTGGCTAACTAAATTACATATACACACATACATACACACACATATCTTAATACACACGCATAAATACACACACACACACACATATATATATATATACATAGATACATTCTCACATGCATATATTCATATACACATATTTATGTTTGTATGAATGTATGTATGTGTGTATTTATGCATATATATATATATATATGCATAAATACACACATACATACATTCATAGATACATATATATATATACATACACACATACACACACACACACAAATATATATATATATATATATGCATAAATACACACATACATTCATAGATACATATATATATATACATACACACACACACACAAATATATATATACATATATATATATATATATATATATATATA
>NC_069006.1:1195516-1196594 GCF_001194135.2 Octopus bimaculoides
ATATATACATACACACAGTCACACAAAAACACATATAGGAGCACGCATAGATTCACACCTCCAACTACGTAACCCGCTAAATACCCCGACAGTAATAATCAACTATAATAACAAAATCAATGATATATTCTGTACATACGCGGGGTAGATTATTTCTTTAAACGGATCGGTTATTTATCAATGTCACAACTGAAAGATATTAACTAATATTTACTGATTTTACCATCGTTTGACATTCTTTGATTTTTCCTGGCGCATTTTTTCCTCTATGAAATGGCAAAGAACCACAAAATTCTTTATAAACATTGTTCGTCCGCGCAGCATACCTTACTAGGAGAAATAAAAATGGCTTCGCTATGTCCCCTGGGGTTTGAATTTTGAATCTACAGATGACTAAGCAGCTTAGAAATGTGTTTAGTTTGCGTAGCGCTGTTTCTCTGTTAAGCATTCTGGATTTGCTGGTAATCCAAATAAACGTATATTAGCAATTTTCCCGCTGGAGCTGCGTTTTAAGGAAAGCAGGGCGCTTATTCCCCATTCCACACTTTTCATAAGAGTTTAAAGTATATGGTTGTATATTTTGCTGTGAATAAACATTGTGCGATGCATATAAAAGCTCTTAATTATAACTATATTTACATTTGGCTATGCTTACTATCTATCTATCTATCTATTAATTTACATACAAGCATATGTAGGCATATTAATAGTTACCGCCTAGCTAACATGATAGTCCAGGAAAATAGGACGAATGCTGCCGTTCATTATCTCTAAGAGGCCATCGCCTCTAGCTAGCTATGTGATACACAAACCTGTGACCATTATAACCTTCGAACAGGGGAGGTCAGCAGCTTCCCGTTGCTGGTTTAACATCCACAGACTAGTTTCGGGGTATTTGCCTCTTATCAATGTGGAGTAGCTGAACCCAGCAGGGGTCTCTGCTGACTGTCTGTTTGAAGGTTTATTTACCTATATTCAGTGGAATACATCCATTGGTTTTCTAAAATAGAAATATTAATATTTCTAAATCTCTCTAGAGGAGATTACGACAGCAGTACTGGATATATATATATATATA
>NC_069006.1:1197394-1198272 GCF_001194135.2 Octopus bimaculoides
GTCTAAACTTAAGTGCCACATTCAGTTTTGAATCTAAATTATGTGTGTGTGTGTGTGCGTGTGCGTGAGCGTGTGCGTGTGCGTGTGCGTGTGCGTGTGCGTGTGAGAGAGAGAGTAATATATTGAGAAAAGGCGTTGTTCATCTATTGCATCTTAAATTGGAATGTGTTCGTTATTGGGTGAACTTGTACGTTAAAACACACACAAGAGAGAAGGCGGTTGTATGGTTTCCTCTCGTACCATCTCACAAATTTAACAAAGCGTGGAGTTGCAGTGTCCGGTTTGAACTATTGTTAGGTTCCAAACTTTAATAGAGAGCTAATGGATATCTTCACCAAAAGGTATATTTAACATCTCTCACAGATTATAGCCTGGTAATCTACAGACACGCACACAGACACACAGAGCACAAACGCACACATACACAGACGCACACAGACACACAGACACGCACACATCCATACAGGCACCTCGCTATCGCTCTCTATATATATCTGTCAGATGTAAATGTATACATATGCGTACATACATACATGTATACATACACACACACACACACAAATATATACCTACACTCGCACACAAACAAACATGCATATACATATAGATATACATAGGTATACGTATATATATACATACACACTTATGCATGTATATGCTTTACACACTTTTAGAATCGATAAAATACACTACCAATAATATACGTGCACACACATACACACACATATATACACATATATACGTGGAAGAGCGTAGGCTCGAAACGTTAAAGACTTTTACAATTCCCGAGCGTTATACTGTTTGTTTTCTATACCACCTGTATTCGTCTTTTGTGAATTTTTTCATATATATATATATATATATATATATATATATAT
>NC_069006.1:1198333-1201803 GCF_001194135.2 Octopus bimaculoides
TGTGTGTGTGTGTGTGTGTGTGTGTGTGTACATATACATATATATATATATATATGCATGTTTGCACGTATATGATTGGTACTGTATTTAATCGACTCTAAAAATGTATAAAGCATATTCATCCCGGCCTGATTTGAACTCAGAATGTAACGAGCCAGATGAAACGTCGCTAAGCATTATGTACGACGTGCTAACATATCTGGCAGCTCACCATAAAAAGCATACTTTTTCTTTCTGGAAAAGAGTGAACTACTTTTTACCAGTAAAATATTACAAATGCAAATTTGAGAATAAATTTTATGACGCAAGGAAGACGATAGACCTAATATTTCGAGCAGCAGAACTCATCATCAAAAGGAAAATGAATGACAAATAGCATTTCCTGCCAAAGTATTTAGCATTTTTCCTTCTGCACAATGAGGTCTTTATTCCTTTGCCTTCGAAAGCATTTCTCATGGGTTTGTGCTGAGCGTCCGTGCTTCTTTTCAGACATTTAGTTAGCTTTTCTTCCATACATTCTGAATAATATAAAGCTTTTCTTTCATTAGTCTTTGGTTTCTAAGGTGTCTGGAAAGTATTGGAAATATGCATCGTATATGATACGTAGAAGCTAGGGAAATATATCCGGTGTGTCATATATGATGCATGGATGCCATGGGAAACGTGCCTCGTGCATCACTTTGCTCAGGAGTTACAGTGTCGGTCTCACAATCATGAGGTAGTGAGTTCGATCCCTGGACTGTGTGTTGTGTTCTTGAGCAAGACAATATTTCTTTATTTCCCACAGGGGTCTAAACAAAGCGGGAACAGACAACGACACGCAAGGGCATTAAGTCGATTACATCAACCCCAGTGTGTAACTGGTACTTATTCAATCGACCCCGAAAGGATGAAAGGCAAAGTCGACCTCGGTGGAATTTGAACTCAGAACGTAACGGCAGACGAAATACCGCTAAACATTTCGCCCGGTGTGCTAACGCTTCTGCCAGCTCGGCGCCCTTCATGTTGCTCCATTTCATTCAGCTGTAGAAATGAGTTGCGACGTCACTGGTGCCAAGCTGTATCGGCCCCTTTGCATTTTCCTTGGATAACACTGGTGGCATCGAGAGGGGAGGCAGGTGTGCATGGGCGACTGCTGGTCTTCCATAAACAAACTTACCTGGACCTGTGCCTCAGAGGGGAACTTTCTAGGTGCAATCCTATGGTCATTCATGACCGAAGGGGGTCTTTGCCCTTTACTCTTTATCACAGGTTTAACACACAACAGGCAAACGGTTAAGGAAACCTTAAACTTCCGTTCCTCTTCACGACATCAAACTCATTCCACAGTTGGAATTATCTGTGTTTACCATTGGCTCGTGGTAGCGGAAGAATACACATCACGTGGTAGTTGAAGTAGGAGAATATTTTGTTTTAATCAATGCAATGTCACGAACGCAATCGTGTTTCTGAAATTTGGACAGAGTAGTTTTCTTTTTTACCAGTGATGGTTAGGGCTGTTGTGGAGCTGGTGGTGGTGGTTGTGGTGGTGGTGGTGGTATTGGTGGTGCAGGTGTTGATGGTGGTGTAGTAAGGTTGATCGTTGAGGTACTGGTTGTGGAAGTGGTTCTGGTGGTGGTGGTGATGGTGTTGATGGTGATAATGGTGGTGATGGTGGTGGTGGCGAGATGTTGTTTGTGGTGACAATTGTGATGGCGGTAATGGTAGAGGTGGTGCTGGTGGTGGTCGCGGTGGTTGTCAGATTCGTGGTGGAGATCATGGCGGAAATGATATTGGTCGTTTTGATACTGGTGGTCATGGCTGTTGTTGAGGTGGTAGTGGTTGCGTTTCTGGCGATTATAGTAGCAGTAGTGGTGAAGAGAGATGCAGTGGTTGTAGTATCGGCTACAGTGGAATTGGTAGTAATTGTAGTGGTAGCGATTGAAGTTGTGTTGGCAGTAGTTGTGGTGGTATTGACTGTGGTAGTTGCTACCACAGCAATGGAAATGTTTTGCTGAAGTCAACGTATTTGTGATACGGTGCACTTGATGCTGTTGTTGCTGTTGCTCACTGTAGTAGTAGCAGTAGTAGTAATATCAGTAGTAGCAGCAGTAGTTAGTAATAGTATTGTTTTAGTAACAGTATTAGTAATAGTAGCGGTAATAGTAGTAGTAGAAGCAGCGGTTAGTAGTAGTATTAGTTGTTTTAGTAGTAGTAGCGGTAATAGCAGCAGCAGTAGTAGTAGTAGTAGCGGTAGTAGTAGTAGTAGTAGTAGTAGTAGTAGTTGCAACAGAAACAGCAGCAGCAGTCGTTGTCGTCGTCGTCGTCGTCGTCGTCGTAGTAGTAGTAGTAGTAGTAGAAGCAGTAGCGGTTGTGGTGATGCCTGTGTTGTCATATGCTTAGGTCAGGGGTGTCGATCGTGGTGGTCGTGGTAGTAGTAGTCGTTCTAACATTAATAGGATGAAGAAAAGAAGGAGAAAGGAAGAGCTAGGAACGAGGCAGAAGATGATGTGGAGCAGCAGCAGCAGTAGTAATAGTAATCAATGTAGTAAACATTTCTACTAAATGTAGTAGTAGTAGTAGTAGTAGTGGTATTATTAATATTATTATTATTATTAGTAGTAGTAGTAGTAGCAGTAGGAGTAGTAGATGTTGTTGTTGTTGTTATTCCAGCTGCGATTTTTTTTCAAGAATTTCCGTATCATTTAATTACATCAACACCTTTATTTATATATTTATTTATTTATTTATTCTTTTATATATTTTAAAATTTATTTTCGTGTTCTTTTCAATTTTTTTCCTTTTTTTTTTTTTGCTATTTGTTACATAAGAATTTACTTGAAATGGGAGGAACACTTATACAGCCGCACTGACACACGCTTACACGCAATCATGTATGTACACACACACATACACACACACACACACAAAACACACCCACAAACACACACATACATACGCACATGCACACACACACTTTCATATACACATCGTGTACAATCAAATACACATACATGCTTCCGTTTAAACATATTAATTACTCACATAAATACAACCAGATACACACACATACATATATATCTACATAAATAGATGAATACACACAGTTCTTTTTATATATACATATATACACGCACATACACATATATGTATATATATACACACATATATGAATATATATGTCTGAACACACACACACACAAACACACTCAATACATACGCGTACATACATATACAATTATTCATATAGATACACACAAACACAAACATGGTGCGCACGCGCATACTCAAGAAAAGGTCACATTTACACATGTGCCTCATACCTGTATGTGACTACACACACGTACTCAAACACACACATTCATATATATATATATATATATATATATATATATGGCGACAATCTATTTCTGTTTCCCGCTTGTTTGTACTTTCATTATGTTTTATATATGTATAAGCCAATCTATCTATCTATCTATCTATCTATCTAT
>NC_069006.1:1201813-1202094 GCF_001194135.2 Octopus bimaculoides
ATAAATACAACCAGATACACACACATACATATATATCTACATAAATAGATGAATACACACAGTTCTTTTTATATATACATATATACACGCACATACACATATATGTATATATATACACACATATATGAATATATATGTCTGAACACACACACACACAAACACACTCAATACATACGCGTACATACATATACAATTATTCATATAGATACACACAAACACAAACATGGTGCGCACGCGCATACTCAAGAAAAGGTCACATTTACACATGTGCCTCATACCTG
>NC_069006.1:1203538-1204368 GCF_001194135.2 Octopus bimaculoides
TTTGCCGCTGTATGAAATCTATGCGTTTGTTTCTATATGTCTATAATTAATGCAATGTGTGTGTGTGTGTGTGTGTGTGTGTGTGTGTGTATTTCTGTATGCGTACATTCACAGAAACCTCATGTGTGTGCCTGCTGCGCGTGTGACTGTAAATTGATGCAATATGTATGTAATACGTATATTTATTTAAATATTTACATTTCAGTGCATAAGTATATATGTGTGTGCATGTATAGGTGCGTGTGTGTATACACATGCACACACACACATACACATAAGCTTGAATATATGTAGACACATATGTATGTATGCATATATATATATATATATTAGTATGCGTGTGCATGCTTACATGAATGCATATATGTGCGTGTGCATATATAAAAAACCTATCCGTATAAGTTGTGCGCTTGTCTTCCGATGATTGCATTGTGCAGGTTTTCCTGTACAATATGTCTGTCTGTACTCTTTTTGTGCAGATATATACGTGCGCGTGCATATATTTTTGCAAACACGTGCAGACATATGCATATTTATACGTAAATAATAGAAGCATTTCGCTGTGAGGAGAAATTTTAAGAAGATAATCGCAGGAGTGGCTGCGTGGTAAAAAGCTTACTTTCCAACGACATGGTTCGGGTTTCAGCCCCACTGCGAGGCACCTTGAGCACGTATCTTCTACTATAGCCTCGGGCCAACCAAAGCCTTTTGAGTGGATTTAGTAGACGGAAACTGAAAGAAGACCGTCGTATATATACATTTATATATATGTGTGTGTGTGTGTGTGCGTGTTTGTATACGTGTATATGTGTGCGTATGACTGTGTTTGT
>NC_069006.1:1204530-1206568 GCF_001194135.2 Octopus bimaculoides
TGTTATAATTGCATACTTTATTCCTACATATGTTTCAAAGGATTACAACCTGTGTGATCCATAGGGATCTTTGATATTAAAATTGTAACCTTCTCATCAGGGAAATGCTTTCGCTGATGAGAAGGTTACAATTTTAATATCAAAGATCCCTGTAGATCACACAGGTTGTAATAGTTTGAAACATATGTAGGAATAAAGTATGCAATTATAACATGCGTTTTCTCCAATCCTTAAATTCTTATATATATATATATATCTATATATATACTATAAAAGGCATAACTGATAAAATGCAAGATATTAACATTGTTAAAATTCTCTGTAA
The DNA here is from genome assembly GCF_001194135.2 of Octopus bimaculoides. NCBI lineage: Eukaryota > Metazoa > Mollusca > Cephalopoda > Octopoda > Octopodidae > Octopus > Octopus bimaculoides. The sequence goes on from NC_069006.1 coordinate 1,204,856, forward strand.
CCTACAGTTTGTGTCCATACTTAATCAACTAAAAATTAATAAATTAGAAATTTAAAATTTTACCAGTATTTCAAAGGGGCCAACCTTGTCACACTCTGTGTAACGCTGAATCTCCCCGAGAACTACATTAAGGGTTACGCGTATCTATGGAGTACTCAGCCACTTGCACATTAATTTCACGAGCAGGCTGTTCCATTGATCGGATCAACTGGAAACCTCGTCGTCGTAACCGATGGAGTGCCACGTATCTATCTATCTATCTATCTATATATCTATATATATATATATATATGTGTATATGTGTGTGTGTATGTATGTATGTATGTGTATGTATATATATATATATATGTGTTTACGCTATACATATATGTGTATTTGGCTGTGTATGAGTGTGTGTATGTCTGAGTGTATGTATGCACGTATTTTAGGTTTTTAGGGGTTACAGAAACTTCATTTAGGGCAACGTTGTTTACCACAGTCTGTTAATTCTTCAGCATTTTTTCCTACTTTCTTATGACATTGATCTAGTTAGCCAAGTGAGATTAGCTTATAAAATTAATAATAATAATAATAATAATAATAATAATGATAATTTAATTTTTTCGCCAATTTGCCGATAAAAATTTCATAATGAAATTACAGAATGAGACAATATTTTGAAGCATAAAAAAAATATTTATTACTGCAAATTTAAATTAAAACAAATTTTTCATTTGTATACTTGCAATATATGTTATCAATAACAATAATACAGTTTAACTATCATTTTATTACAGTTGTAACCTATTAGTTCCTTATAAGGTAATGTGAATATTTTAGCGTGGCCAAGCAACCAACACAGAATGCTATCGGTATCGATCTGATATCAAAAATATAAATGTTTGTTATAATCGTTTTTCCTTTTGCTATTCACATTATTTTAGTTTTATTTAATGCTTTGTTTTACAAATAATTCAAATTCTGTTATACTTTTATTGTTTTACAGTCTTTAAGCGCAATTCTTTTCTCAATTTGTCCATTTTCTCTTTATAGATTTTATCTGCTGCATAATTTCGACAGCCTTGTCAGAAATATATTTTCTCGCTATGCGACCGTTCGTACTATAACAGATATAATGTTTTCTTTAAAAGATGACAGCGACATAATAATAATAATAATAATAATTGAAACCGTATGGCATATTACCAGCCAATGTACGCCACTACTTCAAACCGTATGGCATATTATCAGCCAATGTACGCCACTACTTCAAACCGTAATGCATATTACCAGCCAATGTACGCCACTAGCCCAGAAGGAATATAAGAGACGCCACGACAATATAGCAAGGCTTGTCCATCGGACACTTTGCAACGAGTATGGACTTGACAGAGCACAAAATTGGTACGACCACAAAACTGAAGGCATCGTCGAAAATAGAATGGGATTTTATGATTCAGTGCGACCACGAGATAGAAAATAGGAAGCCAGATATAGTCTTAATTGAGAAAGAAAGCAAACTATGCTGGATCATAGATATAGCATGCCCAGCTGACAATAAGGTATGCGATAAGGAAGAAAGAAAAGTCGATAGATATGACAGGTTAGCTTGGGAAGTTAAGCAGTTGTGGTCGATGGAAAAGGTAGCAGTAGTACCAATAATTGTCGGAGCCCTGGGAAAAGTGAGCAAAAATCTCGTGAAGTACGTAGAACAAAGACAGGCTGCAATAATGG
>NC_069006.1:1206578-1206999 GCF_001194135.2 Octopus bimaculoides
ACCATATATATATATATCCAGGTTACATGTTCAGTCCCTCTTCGTGACACCTTGGGCAAGTGTCTTCTGCTATAGCTTCGGGCCAACCAAAGCTTTGTGGCAGACCGTAACTGAAAAAAGCCCATCGTATGTGTGTGTGTGTGTATGTGTGTGTTATGTATATATTTGTATATATCCTTAAGTATCCTTAAAGCAGTGCTCCAGCACGAACGCAATCCAATGACTCGAAGATGTAAAAGATAATACAGACACTCACACACACACACACACACACACACATGCACACACACACACACACACACACACGTTTCTATATTATACGGTCTACTGATTCTGAAACTCTACCCCTGACAGCTTTCGATATAGTGGTCGGTATACATTTACATAAACTCAATAATCCGTCTCCACCCCCCCCCCCCCC
>NC_069006.1:1207009-1208915 GCF_001194135.2 Octopus bimaculoides
CCACCCCCCCCATCACTATATTCAATTCCAAGCGCTGCCAGAACCCACGCCAACATCACTAAACACAACCACATCCAACAAGCAAACATTTATTAAGAGAGTCACCGTCATGTACTCTACGTGTACTGACGTTGTCGTCAGGGTCATCATCATCATCATCACCATCGATAAGGGATAAGTAGAACGTGTGCGTACTTTTGAGCCGTGTGAATTATTTAGTTAATACGTAGGAATACATTTACATAAGGCCATACGCACATCTAGAACACTTTCTCACACTCAAGGAAGTCAGTTTACATATCTCTCTTGTTCTCTCTCTCGCTCTCTTTGTCTATCAGTCTATCTATTTCTTACATACATATATACCGATATATTTTGTGGGTATATACACATACATTCACATACACCCCACACACATATCTATCTATATATATATATCTATATCTATATATATATATATATACACATGTAATCATCTATACACATATATACATACATACATACATTCATACACACACACACACACACACACACACACACATATATGTATATATATGTGTGTGTGTGTGTGTGTGTGTGTATGTATTGTAAGCGTACACACATACGAACATTCTATAATTGCTCCTCTGTGCCTCATTGTCTCATACAGCTATTCAGCTTTGATTTTATACGTAATTAATATATTTTTCTTGTAAATGAGTGAGACCGAGAGGAAAAAAAAAGAAGGAAAATAAATAAGGAAAAAAAAAATCAAAGCGAAAAAAGAAAAAGAAACGAAAAACTAAACAAAACAAAGGAAAACACAACAAAATTACGACAGCAAACAAAAACATTGAAACTCAAGAAAACCTCGGTAATAGTCTCGGGAAAGACTTGATTCCGCAGAAAAACTAAATAAATATAAAAGATGATCTCCTCAAGAGTCTGCGCAACTGATGTGTTTTTCTCTATTTTATTCCCACCAATTAATGTATTGGCAGAGTCAATCGCTGTTTGAGATTTGTCGCATAATCTCTGGGAAACGCACAAAGAAGACTAACTTTTCGTTGACAAATGGCGGACAGAATTATTTATTTATTTATTTTATCTCTTTGTGGACGCTTAGTTACATCTCTTGTAGAGTGGACAGTCAATGTCTTTGTGGTCATTCGTCACCGCCACCTCTGCCGCCGCCGCCGCTGTCATCGTCGTCATCACTTGTACGTTTTGACCGGACGTTGATGGTGCTACAATGAATGCCTTCCCGATTGAGCGCCAAAATCTCCCAAGTCATAGCGTCACTTCGTCCTGACTTCCTCATAGTGTTTTCTTGGCAGCGATGTTGCGGTGGTTATCCGTTGCCTTCCCCGAACCACCACCAGCACTACTACTACTACTACTACTACTACTACTACTACTACTTCTTCTTCTTCTTCTTGTCGCGTATCGTGTACATTGCAGCTCGTTGATTTCCCTACACCGAAAGCTTTCCCGATTAAGCACATGGTCTCTCATCGGACGAAGCCTTTTGCGTTAATTCGTTCTGACTTTCTCGTAGTGCTTTCCTGGCAGAGATATTGAGATGGATTGTCGCTGCTTTCCTCAATTAGAATGGCTGTTGGATTTGGTAGGCGGAAACTGAAAGAAGCCCATCGTATATAGAGGTATGTGTGTGTGTGTGTGTGTGTGACTTTGTATCTGTGTTTTAACCCCACTACTGTCTGACAACCGGTGGTGGAGCGCTTACGTCCCCGTAATTTGTTGGTACGGCAAAAGAGATCGATAGGTTTATAAAAATAATTACAGGGGTTGGCTCGTTCAACTAAAATTCTTCAGAGCGGTGCCCCAGCATGGCCGAAGTCTCATGACTGAAACAAGTAAGGTAAAGTGTTTATATATATATATATATATATATATATATATATAT
>NC_069006.1:1208958-1209681 GCF_001194135.2 Octopus bimaculoides
ACACACACACACACACACACACACACACACACAAGTGTCCCATTAGAAATGAATCTGAAACGTTTTTTTTTCTAATGACCAACAAAACAAACGAAGCGAATCGCAAAAATGAGATTTCCTGATAGAGAAATGATTAAACAGCGCCTATAAAATGGCAATCATTCTTCCACTCATATGACATCTGTAAACCATTTCAGGAATTAGTTGCGACTAAGATTTGCGGTGCCATTCACTTTACTCGATTCCGTATATTCGTTTTTCCCATTTTTAAATTTCTTTTTGTATGGGTATGAATGATGTAAATATATTAAATATATTTATGTGAGACTATTTCGGCTATATCGGTACCAACAACACTGATTAACGGTACTATATTACTGCTATCGTTAATGCGCCTACACCCAACCAATTGACCGAGATTACCAGATGTATTTTTTTTTAAATATGTAGCACAAAATAAAAACTTAAAACATAGTTTGTAAATCATTAAATTGTATTAGAAAGATGTCGACCGAAATAAATTAAAATGTTAGGAAATTATATATAAACGAGGAGCGGTTGAAAAGTACCCGGCTTTGGCTAAAAAAAAAAAAAATTACTGGAGGATCAGTTAGGATTTTATTCGACATATTCCCTTACAGATTCACACACATTTTGCAGGGGTTTTTCCTCTTTTCTGTAAAAGAACTCGGAAGGTTGGACCACCAACCACGCCTTTACCGT
>NC_069006.1:1210093-1216086 GCF_001194135.2 Octopus bimaculoides
TATATATATACATATACAAGCATACATACATATATGTTATTTATATTTCCATGCTGATATTTTTATTTCGGCCAAATTTTTAGCAATATATATATATATATATATATATATATATATATATATACACACACATATATTTGTATGTATGTATATGCATATTTACTCTTACTAACATTCTTATTTCTGTCAAATTTTAAACAATTTTCTTTTACATACATATGTATACATATGCATACATATATAAACAGACACACACATATGCTTACACATACCCACACACGCATGCACCGACACATACACAGACAGGGAAGAGCGTTTCCGGTAATATGTTTCTAATTTACTTGATAATTCAATACGACATTCAGTCAATAAAATTGTTTGTTTTAGAAAATTTGAAATTTGAAATTAGCGAGTGGCCTAAATTCTAAAACAAACAAGATTGCCTCGCCGTGGAAACTCTTGAAAAAGTAATGCGACGTTGCTGCCTAGAGAAATTTAAAATACAGACTTGAAAATGTTGAGTGCACTCGTGAAAAGTAAAGTACAGATATGATTAGTTGTAAACAGTTCTAGAAGATAGCAGCGTATAGATGTGAGACAAGTAATTTTCTATCGTCACATATGTAGCACATGGTGTTGAAGTAGAATGAAATTTTGAAAAATATGGTGAAGTTCTGAAAAAAATAGGGTACAATCCTGCAAGACTTAAGAGACAGACCTGAAAAAGGAAGTGTGTAGCCCTGAAAATGTAGCCCATAGTCGTAAAAAAAGGAGCGTACCATCTTGAAGAAGCAGACGACAGTTGCGAAAAATGTAGCGTGCCCACCTGAAAAAGTAGTGCGCAATCCATACTGAAAGTAGCCCGTAGGCTAGAAATGAGATGAACGTGGAAGCCTGAAAAATTGGCAAACAGTCCTGAGAATAGTAGCACGATATGTTGGAATCTAACTTTGCAGCTCTGGTGAAGCGTTCAGGTTTGTAAAACTAATGTGCTCTCTTAGAAAGTAGCGAAGAGTTATATAATTAATAACATGTTCTCGTGAAAATAGTGGGTACGGGACTAGTTGATTATATCGACTCTAGTGGGATTTGAACTCAAAACGTAGTAACAGGCGAAATACCGCTAAGTATTTCATCTAGCGTGCTAACGATTCTGCTACTTCAGCCACTTGTTATGATGATGATAATAATAATAATAATAATAATAATAATAATAATCTTTTCTACTATAGGCACATAGCCTGAAATTTTGGGCGATTAAATCGACCCAGTACGCAACTGGTACTTAATTTATCAACCCCGAAAAGATGAAAGGCAAAGTCGACCTCGGCGGAATTTGAACTCAGAACGTGAGGACGGATGAAATATCGCTAAGCTTTTCGCCGGCGTACTAATGATTCTTCCAGCTGGCAGCCTTAACAACAGCAACTACAACAATCGTTTCAGCAATTTGGGGGGAGTGTTAAGTTGATTAGAGGGGCTCATTTGATTAGATTTGAGCCAAGAAACCATCGAGTGGGAGAGTGCAATGGATGTCAATGTCTACTCGCTACTAATAGAAGCTTGTAATACAATTTGCAACAGCGTGGCAGATGCTGACAGGTGACACTCGTTTGCGTTGAACAGAGAAAGCAAACACGACGCTCAAGATAATAAAGATATCTTGCATGCAACTAGAAAACCTCTGAGTCTAGTAAGCCGTCGGTAATAGCAGCCAGTGTGGGTGGGAACGACTGAAATACACGCGTGCACACACGCACGCACACACATACACACACACACACACACATTCTCACTCACTCACTATCTCTCTCTTCCTCTCGCGCACACCCACACTCACATGTATACGTACAAATGTACACACAAACACACACATGCACACTTAAATATATGCAGCGAACACACACATGCAAAACACAAACACACACACATGCACACATACAAACGTATACACATACGCACACACTATCTCTCTCTCCCTCGCACACACACACATACAAACACTCACTCGTACACGTACAATCGTACACATACGCTCGCACACTCACACACATTCTCTCTCTCTTTCAATTTGTCACCTACACACACATTCTCTCGTACACACACACACACACACACACACACACACACACTCCACTCTCCCAAACCAAGCAGACATTCACTCTCTCACCCACATACAGTCATATGTATACTCTGCACTAAGTGACTCTCTTTCTTTCTTTCTCTCTCTCTCTCATACAGACATGTTTTTTTCACAAACACACAAACGCACACCTTCACACATACATACACCTGTAAACTCCCACCAACTCCCACACATACACCCACCCACACCCACGCACTCACTCACTCACTATCACACCCACCCACACATCCTATTATTGCACTTTCTACCTGTTGGGCGAAGGTATAAAATTGCATTAGTCTGAGATAAAATTGCGAATTAGATCGAAAACTTGATAACAACGTTGACATCTTGTTTTATTATTGTCACTAGTAGTAGTAGTAGTAGTAGTAGTAGTAGTAGTATCAACAGCAGCAGCAGCCGTAGTAGAATTAGTAGTAGTTGTAGTTGTAGTAGTAGTAGTAGAAATAATGGTAGTAGCAGTGGTGGTGGTGGTGGTGGTGGTAGTAGTAGAATTAGTAGTAATGGCGGTGGGAGTAGTAATAGTAGAAGTAGAGGTAGCAGTAGTAGTGGTAGTATTAGTAACAGTATTTGTGCTAGAAGTAGTAGTAGTGGTAGTAGTAGTAGTAGTAGTAGTAGTAGTCATAGAGGTAATGCTAGAAATAGTAGTAGTGGTGGTGGTAGTAGTAATAGTGGTAGTAGTAATAGTGGTAGTAGTAGTGGTGGTGGTAGTAGTAGTAGTGGTCGTAGTAGTAGTGGTGGAAGTAGTAGTAGTAGTGGTAGTAGTATTGGTGGAAGTAGTAGTAGTAGTAGTGGTGGAAGTAGTAATAGTAGTAGTAGTAGTAGCAGTAGTAGAAGTAGTAGTAGTGGTAGCAGTAGTAGTAATAGTAGTAGTAACTTCTCCCGCCATTTCCTCGGCTTCTACTCGCAATGTCATAATAAAGCATGTGCTAAGATTTCTTCATTGGCATCAAATGATGATGATGATGTTCGTCATCATCATCATCATCATCATTATCACCAACACTATCTTGAACATCATCATCACCGAACCCACATGTCTGTCATGATTCTTATCAGCAGCACCATCATCGTCATCGTCATCACCATCATTATCATCGATGACAGTAACGTCACCAACGCTCAATAGCAGCTTTAGTTCCATCTTCTACTCCCACTCCGCCTACTCCACCTCCACGCCACCTTCCTTCCTTCCCTTCCTCCCCCCACCTTCCTTTCTAACCCCATCGCAATTTTTGACACATTTTAATAAATAATCATCAGGCAATGTTTCATGACGAATGGTGACATTTAAAGGGTCCATTGAAACCAAATAATTTATTAAATTGTTAATCATAGCAGCGTCTCTTATCTTGCTTGCCTCAACCGCCTCCTCCGCGTCGCTTCCTACTTTCTATCTCGCCATCTATTTATGCATATATACATCTTCATGTGTGAACGTGCATGTATGGCTACGTATTTCTGTATATTTCTATGTGGTTGTGTGTCTGAGAGGAAATAGCATGAGATTTCGTTTCGGTGTTTAAACTCCACTACTAATAATTATCGAAAATATTCTTATAACGTTGAAATTTCACATGGATATTCCCTGATCCGTGTTTCATATGTATCTACAGAGACAATTTTTCGATACATCTTCAGCGATATATCAGGGGCTTAAGGTGCATCAGGTACGTACAGAATACATACATGCATACACACACACACACACACACACACATACACACACACACACACACACACATTAATTAAGGTGACTAGACGCAATTCAAATCTAAAAAGGTAAACAATTCACCGTCATTAAAACGTGACGAAGGCTGCAGGGAGCACCAGTCTTGCTGGAAATAAGAATCAAAGACTCTTTAGGCACAGAAGCACATGTTCTATTTACTGACAAGGGAGATAACCTCTCCACCGCAAGCAAGTGACATTAGATTAGCATGTCAATTTAGTATAGAAATTAATGCTCAACAGTAATGTTTACTCCATCACGGGTAAATGTACCTCGTCAGTATATATAGAATTTACCATAGCAATCAGTGGCTGGTTCCTATGGCAAAAATTAATGATACAATCTACTATAGGTCTGATTGTATTGCATCAACAAGGCCATAATACAATGATTTATGCATTCTCCTTAAAAGAAAAATCGAAAATTATACGAACTCAACAATATTTTTTTGTTCGGTCACAGAAAAGTGATCAACGTAAGAAATTATTGAAAGATACGCCGGGTGCTAGGTTCGCCTCTTCGGGCCTACATGCAACACTAAAAAACTGGAAGCTGGACGTCGACTTGGAGAAGCAGTTCTAGTCCACAGAGCCAGTTGTCTCGACAGCATTAAGACCGGTTATGGTGTTTGTTTCCGAAGTAGGTGGTTCTCTAAAGATTCTTTCTTTCATGGGAGGCTCGCATCCAAAAGAGAGGAAGAGAGGGAATTATGCTGAGCTGGGTGCCATGCAACGAATGATCCCATCGAGGTGGGGTGCATAGGATTTGCAAGCAAGTTCCTCTGTAGATCTTAGAACATGCTGAGCATCACAGGAGCCAGAAGGAGGAAGGCCAATTCGTTGGGTATGGGGCCAACAGAGACTGACTTGAGGTAGCTGTTGAGCAGGGTGTGCGAGTTCTAGAAAGGACAGAGATACCGTTAGTGTGTGTGTGTGTGTGTGTGTGTGTGTGTGTGTGTGTGTATGTACTGCAACATCACACTAGCGCACATACATGCATACTTACATATAAATATACATACGTACATATATAGATATAGGCGTAGGCGTGGTTGAGTGGTAAAAAGCTTGCTTCCCAACCACATAGTTGCGGGTTCAGTTCCACTGCGTGGCACATTGGGTAAGGCACTTCTACTATAGCCTAGAGCCTTGTCAGTGGGTTTGGTAGACGGAAACAGAAAGAAGCTCGTCGAATATACATATATATGTGTATTTGTGTGTGTGTCTGTGTTTCTTCCCCCACCATTGCTTGACAATCGATGCTGGTGTGTTTATGTCACCGTAAACTAGCAGTTCGACAAAAGAAAGCGATAGAATAAGTAGTAGGCTTACAAAGAATAAGCCCCGGGGTCGTTTTGTTCGACGAAAGGCGATGCTCCAGCATGGCCGCAGTCAAATGATTGAAACAAGTAAAAGAATAAAAGAATGAAAGAATAAAAGAATTCGAAGACTGGAAAAGATATTCGAGCAAACGCACAGAACTATAATAGACAAACACACACACGCACACACACACACACACACACACACACACACGCACTCGCACAAAAATACTCACGTACACACACAATCAAACGTGCACATGCATACACACAAACACTCAAAAATATTCACAAACACTCACTCACAGCAAACACATGCACACGCTGACAGAAAAACAAACACACACCCATTCCTCACACACATACAGACACAAACACTCACACATAGACATACATTCACAATCACACACACACACACACAAACACACTTATACAGACACACGCACACGGACACACACACAAACAAAGACATATACAAACACTTATACAGAAAGACACACAGAGACAAACACACACACACACATAAAGACACATACACACACATACTTAAACACACAAACACTAACAGACACACACGCACACTCACCCACATTTGCGCACGCACCTACATGCACACACAGACACACACACAAGCACATACACTTACAAACTCACACACATGCACACACACAAAAACGCACATGCACACAAACACACAGACACACAAGAACACACACAAACATGCACACACACACGCACATGCACATTCTCACACAGATACACACACACAAGCACACACACTTACACACAAACTC
>NC_069006.1:1216251-1217504 GCF_001194135.2 Octopus bimaculoides
CAGACACACACACACGCAAGAACCCACACTCACAGACATACACACACAAGCACACACATAAACTCACACACACTCACACAGACACACACACACACACACACAAAAGCTTACACACAAACACACACACACACACATACGCACACACACACACACACACACACGCACGCACACACATTTTCCGTTCACTCCAAGAGGCAGACATTCTCGGAATATTTTCCTGAACTTTCGGATCCCATTTGTTTAGATTCAAAATAAACTGCCAAAACACATTAGGAGCGAGATGACAGAACGCGTGTGGTTGCGTGTCTGTAGGCCTCTCTATGCGGGTACGTGTGTGTATACGTGTCTTTTATGTGTGTGTGTCTGCGTGTGTATACGCATAAGTATACACATACACACATATATGCATAAGTTACCTTTCTCAAGCTTCTGCTTTCAGACTTTTTCTTGTTACAGTCATTGGACTGCGGCCATGCTGGGGCAATGCCTTCGAAGGGATTTAGCCGGAGAAATCGACACGGCATTTATTGTCCGTGTCTTTGACGAATTGCTAAGACACGGCGGGCGTAAACAAACCAGCGCCTGTAGTCGAGGGGTGGATGGGACAAATACAAACACAACACATACACAGAAACACGTATGAGTATTGTAGGCTTCCACACAGTTTCCGTTTAACGAATTCATTCACAAGTCATAAGGTGGCCCAGGGTTGTGGTAAAAAAACTTACCCAAATTGCCGCTTGGTGGAAATCAGCTCAAAAGCTACGTGGTTGCAAAGAGAATTTCTTAACCGTGCAGCCGGGATTTCTCCTCTACATATATTATCATCATCATCATCATCATTATTATAATAATAATAATTATTATTGTTATTATTGATGCGGCGAGCTGGCAGAATCATTAGCGCGCCGGACGAAATGCTCAGAGGTATTTCGTCTGTCTTTATGTTCTGAGTTTAAATTCCGCCGAGGTCGACTTCACCTTTCATCATTTCGGGGTCGACAAACCAAGTACCAGTTGCGTACTAGGGTCGATCTAATCAACTTCCTCCCCTCCCCTCCCCAAAAATTTCGGGCCTTATGCCAAGAGTAGGAAAAAAAGTATTATTATTATTATTAGTAGTAGTAGTAGTAGTAGTATTGAGGCAGCGAGCTGGCAGAATCATTAGCACGCCGGGCGAACTGCTTAGCGGTATTTCATCTGTCTTTACGTTCAAATTCCGCCGAGGTCGACTTTGCCTTTCATCCTTTCAT
>NC_069006.1:1217523-1218456 GCF_001194135.2 Octopus bimaculoides
GTTCTGAGTTTAAATTCCGCCGAGGTCGACTTCACCTTTCATCATTTCGGGGTCGACAAACCAAGTACCAGTTGCGTACTAGGGTCGATCTAATCAACTTCCTCCCCTCCCCTCCCCAAAAATTTCGGGCCTTATGCCAAGAGTAGGAAAAAAAGTATTATTATTATTATTAGTAGTAGTAGTAGTAGTAGTATTGAGGCAGCGAGCTGGCAGAATCATTAGCACGCCGGGCGAACTGCTTAGCGGTATTTCATCTGTCTTTACGTTCAAATTCCGCCGAGGTCGACTTTGCCTTTCATCCTTTCATGGACGATAAATTAAGTGCCAGTTATGCAGTGGCGTTGATGTAATCGACTGATCCCCATCTCCCTCAAGCTCTCCTTGTCGCAAAATTTGGACTACTACTACTACTAAGGCTGGGCGAAAAGCTTTGCGGTATTTCTCCGGCCGCTACGTTCTCAGTGCGACGCAGCTGTTTCTTAATTTATAGGTATAAACCACCAGGTGGGTGTCCTTGTAGTTTTTTTTCTTCACAATATAATGTACAAGTTATTGGTGGTCACCCGAGGATCGAACCTGAGACTTTCGGCTTGCCAGGCAAACATTTTACCCACTTGGCCACACTTTGACAAACTATCTACATGTATAGCTATACATGCATGCTCATATAAAAACAAAAATACAAATCTACGCACAAACATATATGCGTTTGCTTACATGTATTATATATATCTTTCTATCTATTGATCTAACTAACCGTATGTGTGTGTGTGTCTGTATATATATATATATATATATATATATATATACACACACACAGGTATACACACACGTATACAATCAGCAAGAAACAGGTGTGAAATTCATAGATTTATAGGGCATACACACGTTTCAGAGAATACCGAGAAAATTAGATAACCCCGTATTAGAATC
>NC_069006.1:1218956-1221591 GCF_001194135.2 Octopus bimaculoides
ATTTAGAAAGAAACAGAGCTAGACAAAAAGAAGAATCAGACAGAGGAAGGTATACGTATCTTTTGAGAGAGAGGGGGTGAGAGGAGAGGGTGTGGGGAAAGAGAGGGAGAAAAAGAGAGAGAGGGGGTAAGAGGAGAGGGTGTGGGGAAAGAGAGGGAGAAAAAGAGAGAGAGAGAGAGAAGCGTAGCCTTTGACAGGGAGAGATAGAGACACAGAAGGGAGGGAAAGTGGGTGAGAGTGATAGACAGAGAGAGAAAGAGAATGAGAGAGAGAGAGATATACGCATAACTCTTTAAAGAAAGAAAGAAAAAACGAAAGAGAAAGGCAGTAAGAGAGTTTGTGTGTGTGCGTGTGTTTGTGAAGTTGTGTGTTTGTGAAGCTGTGTGTTTGTGTGTGTGAATGTGTGTGTAATAAATTGATGGTTAAATATTTGCAGTGACGTCTGACTGGAGATTTAAGGTTTGTGACACGAATATTGTGGAACGGATGAGCGTGATAAAAAAATATTTAGGAGGAAAATCTAAGCAAGCAACATTGACTTGCATCGTGTCTAATGATGAGACGCAGCGTTGACTCTTGAAGTCATGTTGTCTGTAAAAATATAGCTTGTTGGGTGATTAAATAGCGGCCACATACACAGTGGTGTAGTTGATATCATAGGAGACCATTGCAAGATATACAGTAATGTTATAGATTTTTTATGAAGATATCGTAGTTAGAAGCAAAACGTAGCGTTATGTATTGACTACGGTTTTAGATATAACTGTTGGTAGTCGAAAAGAGAGGAAATACTGATCGCATATTTAGATATAAAAGTTCGTAGTAAAATTATTCATTAATAAACTGAGCACGGAAACACTCGTTCTTGTCTGATTGCTGAAGTTAAGTAATGTTAAGTCTAGTTAGTACTTTGATGTGCGACCTGAGCTGTAAGCAAAGCACATCTAGGGTGAAGAAGTTTGCTTTGTAACCCAGGTGAATTCGGGGTCGATCTCATTGTGCGGTACCTGGAGCAAAGTGAGTTCTGGTAATAACCTCGACTCGCCCGAAGACTTGTAAGTCGACTTGTTTGATGGAAACTGCTTGGAAAATCATCGGACACACACATACACCCAGATTTATATTTTACTTGTTTCAGTTGGCGCCAGTACTTTTTTTCTCAAAGTCGAATACTTATTCTGTGGTTGTCTTTCGCCAAGCTGTTCACTTACAGAGTAACACCGGTTGTCAAGTGGTGGAGGAGGGGACAAACATACCAAAGACATAAATGTGCATGAAACAGACTTTTCGACTATCGTACAGTTTGTATCTAGCAGATTTACTCATAAAGCATTGGTCGGCGCGGGGCTATAGCAGGCGATACTTGCCCCTAATATGCCGCACAGTGGGACTGAACTCGTGATACAAAATATTTAGCAACAGCAGCGGCAGAGAAAGTAACAACAACAACAGTTATTGGCACTCCGTCGCTTACGACGTCGAGGGTTCCAGTTGATCCAATCAACGGAACAGCCTGCTCGTGAAATTAACGTGCAAGTGGCTGAGCGCTCCACAGACACGTGTACCCTTAACGTAGTTCTTGGGGATATTCAGCGTGACACAGAGTGTGACAAGGCTGACCCTTTGAATTACAGGCACAGCAGAAACAGGAAGAAAGAGTGAGAGAAAGTTGTGGTGAAAGAGTACAGCAGGGTTCGCCACCATCCCCTGCCGGAGCCTTGTGGGGCTTTAGGTGTTTTGGCTCAATAAACACTCACAATGCCCGGTCTGGGAATCAAAACAGCGATCCTATGACCGCGAGTCCGCTGCCCTGACCACTGGGCCATTGCGCCTCCACACAACAGTAGCAATGAAAATAACAACAATAATAACAACGGCAACAACGATGACAACAACAACAACGACAAGAACGCTAACAGCAACGACAACAACAACAGCAACAACAACGAAGGAAGTAACGAAAAGAGCAGCGAAATGATTAGCAAGAGGAAAAGGACCAGAGACAACAGCAGCTACTGTAACCATAGCAACAGAGATGAAGCGGGGTGCTTAGCAACGGAAGCAAGAACAACAATAACAACAATAGTATTAGTAACCTAACGACGACGACAACTAAAACAACAGCAGCAGCAGCAGTATCATCAACAACAGCAACAACAACATCTACACGGCACGTAATATCTGCAGTTACAGCAACAGCAACGGGGACAAAAACAGCCACGAAGTAGGTAATTTAATAGCAAAGATAGGAGCCTAAACAACAACAGCAACAACAGCAGCAGCAGCAACAGCAATGACAGTTGCAAGAGTTGCAGTAGCAACGGTAGCAGTAGGTGTAGTGACAACAGCAGCAACAACAGCAGCATCAGTGTGATATGATATGAAATTTCAGTGATGGCATGTAGCATTAATTTCAGAAGCTGATATGGTATTAACTTGGAATTTAACATAACTGATTAATATTGACGTTTGTGTGTGTGAGAGGGGGGGAGTAGGAAAGAAGTAAGACGGGGGTGAGAGGAAGAGTGATAGACTGAGAGAGAGAGAGGGGGACAGTAGCAAAAGAGAGAGAGAGAGAGAGAGAGAAACAAAGAGACAGAGATACAGACAGAGGAAGAGAGAGAACGAGAGTAAG
>NC_069006.1:1221601-1226129 GCF_001194135.2 Octopus bimaculoides
AGAGAGAGAGAGAGAGAAACAAAGAGACAGAGATACAGACAGAGGAAGAGAGAGAACGAGAGTAAGAGAGAGAGAGAGAGAGAGAGAGAGAGAGAGAGAGAGAGAGAGAAAAGGAAGGGCATAACATTGTATCTGTCTCTTTCTCTGTTCATGTACGTGTGTGTATAAGGGGTCTGGATAGAGAGTGGAAAGAAGAAAGTGAGTGGGAGGGAGATAAGGAGAGAGAGAAGAAGAGGGGGAGAAAGGGAGGCCATGACATCAAAAATGTTTCTGTGTCTCTTACATATTTGCGTAAAAGAGAGAGAGAGAGAGAGAGAGAAAGAGAGACTGTGAGAGGAATAGAGAGAATGAGCGACTGGGAGAGGAGAGAGAGAGGGGGCAGAGAGAGAGAGAGAGAGAGAAAGAGAGAGAATGACGAATAGGGAGAGGGAGAATGGAGAGGGGGGGCATGGTTTCACAAATTTCTCTCCCTCTCCCTAACGATCAGTGTGTACCTGAAATTGCCTGTGCCCATCAATACTAATATTTTTGACCATAGGTGTACACCTATGTTTTTTGGTGTCCAGCTATGTCCACCTGTGCAGTATATGTCTACATATACCTGTGTATGTCGAGGTGAATTTATTTGTGACCACCGATGACTCCCTATATCCACACCTGTCCCCCTCTCTCCAGATGTTCCCATATACACCCACCTGTATCCATCTCTCTACTTCAGTCCACTACCTACATGATATGCCTACCTATATGCATCCACTTGAGCCCATCTACATAGAATTTAGTTCACCTGTATACACGTGTGCTCACTTGAATTGCCCTTGGTCACCTGTGTCTACTTATATTCACCTGTATCCCTTTATGTATAAGAGAGTTGACCTGTCATTAGATGTACTCACCTGTGACCGCCTTTGTTCACCTCTATCTACTTGTATTCTCCTAATTTCATCTATGTTTAACTGAGTTCACCTTTCTTCATGTGTGACTATGTGTACCCGCTCGTATCCACCTGGATTTTCCTGTGTCCACCTACGTCAAATTAAGCTCACCTGTCTCCAGGTGTGCTCACGCGTATCTGTCTTTCTCCATCTGTTCCTTTCTTTCTATGTCCACTTTAATTCACCTGTCTCTAGTTGTGCTCACGTACATCAACCTGTGTGCATTTAGACCTAATTGAGTTCACCTATATGCAGGTATGCAGAAAGCCCGGACCGGGAATCGAACTCACTGCCACATGATTGTGAGCCATGCGCCTTTCACCGCTCATTTATAACTACTTTATTACATCCATGAATGTACATTTACACACACACACATATATATATATATATATATATATATATATATATATATATATATATATATATATATATATACGCATTGTGGACTAACGGAGTTAGGTGGCACTCAACACAGTCTGTAGGTGTTACATATCTTATTTAATATGGCCTGTGTCCACCTGTCTAATTGGGTTCACCTATCTCCAGGGCTGCTTTATGTATCCGTGTCCATCTATGTATCTATGTCCACTTATGTTTGATTAAGTTCACATGTATACAGGTGTCCTTATGTGTATCGACCTGTCTCCACCTATATCCCCCTATGTCCACCTGTGCCTAATTAAGTTCACCTGTACACAGGTGTGCTAGCGTATATCAAGCTGTGGCCACCTAGGTTTACTTAAATTCACTTGTATCTAGGTGTCTTCACCTGTCAGTGTCCACCTATGTTTGATTGAGTTCACATGTATACAGGTCTGCTTATATGTATTCACCTATTTCTACCTATATTCTCGTGTGTCCGCCTGTGTGTAATTAAATTCACCTGTACACAGGTGTGCTAGCAAGTATCCAGTTATGGCCACCTAGGTCTACTTGAATTCACTTGTATGCAGGTGTCTTCACATGTACACCTATGTCCACCTCTATCCTTCTGTATCTATGTGTCTAACTGCGTTCACCTGCATCCAGGTGTGCTCACGAGTATCCGCCTGTCTGTCTGTCTGTTTACTTCTGTGTCCACCTATGTCTAATTGAGTTCACATGTATATAGGTCTGCTTATGTGTATCCACCTGTTGCTACCTACAACCTCCTGTGTCCAGCTGAGTCTAATTAGATCCACCTGTACAGAGGTGTGCTAGCATGTATCCAACTGTGGTCACCTAGGTCTACTTGAATTCACTTGTATCCAGGTGTGTTCACCTGGACACTTATGTCCACCTCTATCCTTCTGTATCAATATGTAACTAATTGAGTACACCTGCCTCCATGTGTGCTCACGTTTATCCACCCGTGGCTACCTGTACCTACACTGTGTGCCAATGTGTCTACTCGTAACCACGTACATCTCTATTTGTGTCCACATATACGAGTTTATCTGAGTCCAGGTATATTTTCCTGTGCGACAAACAAACTGTCAGCCAATTTGAATCTTAAATAATGAGGGAGGAAATTAAAACAAACATGCCGACTTTGAGCAGAATTGTATTGGCAGTGGTGCTGATAGTGGTTGTGGAGGTGACAGTGATGGTGACGGTGGTAGTACAGGTGTTTGTGGGTGGTTGTAGTAGAAGCTGTGATGGTAGATGTGTAGAGCTAGCAGTATTCGCCCGAGCGGTAGTGGTACCTGTTGGTCGTGGTTGTGGTTCTGGTGATAGTAAGTTGCATACTGTTAGTAGTATTGGTGATGGTGGTAGTCGTACCTGTATAGTGTTAGTAGTATAGGTAATAGCGGTAGTGGTACTTGTTCTTGGTTGTAGTTCTAGTGGTAGTAGGTGTCTAGTGCTATTAGTATGGATACCTGCAATATGGTACCTGTGGTTTGCATTTGATAGTTGCGGTGTTGGTAGTTTCAGATGTGGTATTTATGGTTTTGGCTGTAGTAGACTGAAGTAATGTCATAATTGTGGTTCAGGTGGTAGTAGTGATAGCTACGGTAGGCAAGGTACGGTGTTTGTGTCTGTACAAGTGGTATTAATTATTGTGACTTTCACTGCGGTGGTGGTGGTGGTGGTGGTGGTGGTAGATACAGATGTAAATGTGGTGGTGATAGTCGTTGTAGCATAGGTAGTAGTTGTAGCTATTTTGTTGGATGCTGTAGTGGTGGCGGAGATGCTGTGGCTGAGGAGGTAGTTGTGGATTGGTATGGCGTCAGAGAAGTGGCGACAGTTGCGGAGGTAGTTGCGAACGTGGTTGAAGCTATGACGATTGTAGCATTAATTGTAGTAGTGGTGGTAGTATGTGGTGGTAGTTGTGAATGTAGTTGAAACACTGGTGACGGCGGTAGTGGGGGTAGTGGTAGGGGTGGTAGTTGTGAATGCGGTTGGGGCTATAAAGGCTGTGGCATTAATTACAGTAGTGGTGGTAGTGGTGGTTGTAGTTGTGTTGGTTGAGATGACAGTTATGGAGTGAATGGAGTTGTTGTCTTGCTGTCGGTGATTTGCTGTAAGTCTGGCGGCTAAGGCGGTGTTGGTGGTGGTAGTAGTAGCAGCAGTAGTAGTAATAGTAGTAGTAGCAGTGGCAGTAGTGGCGGTGGTAGTAGTAGTGGTAGTAGTGGCGGTAGCAGTAGTGGTAGTAGTAGTGGTGGTAGTAGTAGTGGTGGTAGTAGTTGTAGTTGTAGTAATAGTGGTGGTAGTGGTGGTGGTGGTGGTTGTGATCGAGTGAATGGTAGAGGTGGTTGATGTTCGTGATGATGATGGTGGCCGTGATGACAATGGCGAAGGCGGTGTTGGTGTCGGTGGTGGCAGCGGTGGTGATGTGGTAGTGTTGATGGTTGTGGTAGTGGTGGTGGTGATTATGCTGGTTGTGGTAGTGGTGGCGGTGATGCTAACGGTGATAATCGCGAGCTTGTTGATGGCGATCGAGTTGATGATGATGATGATGCTGACAACGATGGTTAATGTGGGATGCACTAGATGCTATATCAGCAGCAACAGTAGCGGTGGTGGTGGTGGCGGCGGCGGCAGCGGTGGTGGTGGTGTTGCTGCTGTTGGCGGCGATGATTGCTGAGCGTTGCAAGGAGCAAATGACAGTTGCATTAACTTCCAGGAACATTCTAATTAATAGCAATCAGATCTCAATTAACGTGTCCTCAACTAATGCTGCCGACGATGAAAGCTCAGTTTGGTGAGTTTCTGGAATTAACATGGCAAGACATTTCTGCCAGATTCCGTTAGTAAAGGCCATCTATTTATGTATCATTACTAATTCTTCTGTTGGCAACGCATAGAATATTTGGTTTCGTTCGTGACACACGAAAATAATGGAATCCGTTCACTGTCTTTGCAGTCTTTCCACTGGCAATAGGTATGCATGAGTGGTTGAGAAGTTCTTTCTGCAAGTCAGTGGTTTCTGGTTCAGTTCCATTCCACTGCGCGGCGGCATCTTTAAATTATCTTCTAGCATAGCCCCGGACCGGGTCTCTACTTTGCGAATGAATTCGCACAAGGAAAGTGTATCGAAGACCGTCATATAGATACATATATATATATACATACATATATATATATATATATATATATATATATATATA
>NC_069006.1:1227260-1229904 GCF_001194135.2 Octopus bimaculoides
TGTGTGTGTGTGTGTGTGTGTGTGTATGTGTGCTTCGTTGTGTCTGTGTCTCAGTTTGATTCCCAAAACGGGCTGTGTTGTGTTATTGAGCAAGACACTTTACTTCACGTTGCTCCAGTTTACTCAACTGCAGAAATGAGTTGCGACGCTGTATCGGCCCCCTGCCGGAGACTCGTGGACCTTTAGGTGTTTTCGCTCAATAAAAACTCACAACGCCCGGTCTGGGAAACGAAACCAAGATCCTACGACCGCGAGTCCGCTACTCTAACCACTGGGACATTGCGCCTCCACACACACACACACGCACGCACATACATATATGTGTGTGTGTGTGTATATATAATATATATATATATATATATGTGTGTGTGTATATATATATATTTATAGTGCAAACAATAGAACAATTGATGGATCGTACATTACAATTTTACAATTTTTGATATATATGCAAATGAGTTTCATTTGTAAATTAACAATTTATGCAAATTACGGATCTATGTAAATTAAGGGCAAGTGTTAAATCAGCCATGATAGAAACGTGGAGTTGTTGTTGGCGGTGGTGGTGGTGGTGGTGGTCATGTTTTATGTCAGTTCTGCTGTCCTGAAGACTATAGTTGGATGCGGTGACACACACACACACCAAAGAGGATACGGATGTGTTTGGGGTAGAGTGATAAGGTTAAATTTAGAATTAATATCATTAACGACACGTAAGAATCGTTTTTGTGTGTGATAACAGATATCAGATATCTATATGTGTGCGTGTTTGTGTTATGTTCGTACGTGTGTGTGTGAGAGAGAGTCATGTCGGGTGGATACACGATGCGTTCCAGAAGTATGGAGACTTTTTCTGGAGAGACATTTATTAATTTCAAACAAGTACAATACTGTAATATCTTTAAATGTTGGATCTTCTGACGTCATCCTTACTTGTTGTAGTACTTCAGCAATTTCATGAAGGCCCCATGGAAGTCCTTCAAGAAGGTGATGTCCAGGACCCTCAGTCACAGCCTCCAGGATCCCCTGACTTCAATGCGCTTGTAGCACTCCAGCAAATTCGACTTCATGAAAACCCATGGAAGTCCTTCAAAGTGGAGGTGTTCAGGGGCCAGTCACAACTTCCAGGGTCCCTTGACTTCAATGCACTTGTAGTGCTCCAGCAACTTCATGCAAGCCTCATGGAAATCCTTCAAAGTGAAGGTTTCCAGGACCATTGACTTAATCTCGGTTATCTTCTCAATATCTTGAAACCGACGGCCCCTTAGGTCCTTGGTTCCCCTTGGGGGAACAAGCAAAAATCACAGGGAGCAAAGTCTGGACTGTAAGTAGGAGCGAGGGACTACTTTGAGGCTCATCTCTCACGAGTAGTTAGTTACCAAGATGGACTTGGGAACTGGACTGGAGCATTTTCCGGGTGAAAGTGCTCTGGACTTTTGCGACCAAATAACTTCCTAAACTCCTTCAAAATTTTCACAAAGTATGTTTTGCTGTCGACTGGCCAGAGGGAACCCAGTGGCTGTAGATTATGTCCTTGCAGTCGGAAAAAGGAAATCATGAACTCTCCCGTGGACTTGCTTTGCCTGGCTTCTTGTGCTCGATTCATACAAGTTAATTCATATCCTGCCTGGAGCTTTGCGTAAGTTTTTCTAGCGTTTAGCACAAAAGTTTATTGCATAGCAACCTTGCAAATTGTCTTCAAGCCCTGACTGCATTCTGCAAACTAGTCAGCTGTGAGAAGTGGTGTTTAGTAGACTGTATTCAAAGTGGTGCTACAGCCGTCTCCTTCAATCTGGAATAACAAAATTTGGCAGGTCAGCTTATTAGGTATGTAGTAATGATATACAAAAATAACAATCTAGCTGTCTCTCCTAAACACGTCCCCAAAGCTTTGGAATGGATTTCCTATGTGAAGGAGTGACGTGTAGCACTGGTGTAATGTGTGTGTTTATATATGTGTATGTCAATGTATCTATATGTGACATACCTTGTATTGTATGTGAGGTGGCGGGATGGCAGAATTGTTAGTATGCCGGACAAAATGCTTAGCGGACTTTCGTCCGTCCTTACGTTCTGAGTTCAAGTTCCGCCGGTCTATAAAATAAGTACCAGACGAAAACTGGGGTCGATGTAATCGACTTACCCGCCTCCCAGAAATGGCTGGCCTTGTGGATTCGATTACTCGTCCGGGCGACGCGTTGTGTCCTTCAGCAATGCACTTCATTTCACGTTGCTCCAGTCGACTCAGCTGGCAAAAATGAGTAACCCTGCAACGGACCAACGTCTCATCCAGGTTTGGTGGGTGGGTGGGGGGCATAAATGCACCATGAAATCAGCCCTTACTAGCGGGTGTGACTCGAGAAGGACTCTTCATCTACCTTTTTGTATGTTCGTGTATGTTCGTGCATGTTCGTGCATGTTCGTGGCATTTGTATATGTCACTGTATGTGGTATTGATTTTTGTCTGCAGTTTCCTTTATGTGAGTGTGCATTTGTGTTTATGATATACCTAGTGTCATCGCTCTCTCCTTGTGTTTACATATGTGGGTATATAGTATTGTTACAGTAATCCTTCGCCATATCGCGGTTTATTATTTAAGCTTACGTCGATTCCAAATATTTATATATGTATATATATATATAT
>NC_069006.1:1230321-1232836 GCF_001194135.2 Octopus bimaculoides
GAGGGAAAAGAATAAAAAGACAAAAAAAAAAAGAAAAACATTCCTTTTGAAATTTTTGGGGCTAACTTTGTTTGAAAATAAAATTTATATGTAAAATCATCTTTTGCCAACCGCTTCTATTAATAAGCATACTTTCTTCACATTACTCAGGGTCGACTTTTCCTTTTAACCTTTGGGGAGTTGATGAAATAAATACCAATTGAGCAGCAGGGTCGATGTATTCGACTTTCCCCAGCCTGGACTGATTGTATCCTTTTATGAAGTATGATCCCTGTGAACCACCATATGTCTCTTCAGACCCGAAATCGTCAAGCAGTCCCTTTCACACACCATACACGTCAGATCACCCGGTCTGGGACGAAGCACTGTGAATAATAAAGTTAATATATGATGGGACTTCAGATGGTCGACATTCCCAGCCTTGAAAGGGAGCAGACGACCACATGTTTCACACCTCCAACACCCTATATACTCATAGAAGTTCTGATAACAGCCCCTCCGAAAACAGCGCTTTAAACTTTCGTACTTAAGATGACCCCTTTTTAAAAATTTTACAACTATCCCTTGCACACTTCCTCCTCTCAGTTCTTCAAAGTTCTTTACGTCGATTCTTTCAGGTTGCCTTCTGTGCAGTTTTTGTACCCTTTTCGGGGATTTGTGCAGAGGACCCTTTCCATTACACAGTCCACTGCAGAGTAGCGACTTTTCGATTCCTATTATCTTCCACACGCACACCATGGCCTGCCCAGCGCATTTGAGTAGATGCAATGAGGGACTGGACGGTTGTGCCTCCAGCCTTTGCAACCACTTCCGTATCAGGTGGTATACTTTGCTATTTGCTACGCGTCTCAAACAGTATTGACGAAAGCGCTCAAGAAGCTCCAGATGCCTATTATCTGTTGTCCATATTTCAGATGGTGGAGACGCAATGGCCCAGTGGTTAGGGCAGTGGACTCGCGGTCATAGGATTCCCAGACCGGGAATTCTGAGTGTTTATTGAGCGAAAACACCTAAAGCTCCACGAGGCTCCGGCAGGGGAGGGTGGCGAACCCTGCTGTACTCTTTCACTACAACTTTCTCTCACTCTTTCTTCCTGTTTCTGTTGTACCTGTAATTCAAAGGGACAGCCTTGTTACACTGTGTCACGCTGAATATCCCCGAGAACTACATTAAGGGTACACGTGTCTGTGGAGTGCTCAGCCACTTGCACGTTAATTTCACGAGCAGGCTGTTCCGTTGATCGGATCAACTGGAACCCTCGACGGAGTGCCAACAACAACAACAACATGTTTCAGATGAATACGATAGAGCTATTAGCATGTAAACCTTGTAAACGCTCGGCTTGGCCTTCCTGGTGATGTACAATTTACCCAGACTCTCTATTCAAGATCCCGAATTCTACAGATGCTTTCTGAATGTGTAGATACATTTCTGCATCTGGGGAGCCATACATTGACAGCATGTTACTCGGGTAAATAAGAGTATCAACTACATCCAACTTTGTATCGTATTCTATGATATATCGCTCAATATACGTTTCGTCTGCTACAGGTGTGAGCATTACCTTAGTCAAGATTTGAGGTCAAAGGCCGTACAGCAAAAGGATGCAAGAGTGTGAGGTGGTGTGAAGCAGGAAGTTAACATCAACAGCATAAAGTTCTTTGATCAATGTTTTAAGTGTTTCCGAATTGAAATTGAACTTTTTCAAATTGAAGACTTTTCCTCTAATTCTCATTTGCCCGAGGACGTTTTTACCATAATCGTGGAATGGATGCATGAGCGGAACAACAAAGGATATCGGAAAGTGTGTGTGAGCCAGGATATCGCCTTGCTTTACTCAATGGTTAATCGGAACTTCGTTAAAAACACCCATAGCCTTTTTGTTTGGTGCAGCCGCTTAAACATACTGACAAACAGTTGTGGCTACCCGGCCTTCACAGTTGTGGGTACCTGGCCTTCACAAAGAGTTTCCACATGCCTCTTTGTTAACTATGTCAAACATTTTCGTTAAATCCACAAAGACTTCGTTTATTCGACAAGCAATCAGTAGTTACTGCTATTATGTGCATATATTAAATGCGTGGCTACGTGTGTATACTCTTTACTCTTTTTACTCTTTTACTTGTTTCAGTCACTTGACTGCGGCCATGCTTGTGCTTTGCAAGCCTAGTACTTATTCTATCGGTCTGTTATGCCGAACTGCTAGCTGACGGGGACGTAAACACACATGCATTGGTTGACAAGCGATGTTTGGCGGACAAACACAGACACCCGAACATATACACACATACATATATACATACATTATATATATATATATATATATATATATATATATAATTTAGGTAAGATGTTTTTTGTATATAATATACATGTTATTATTATGGATGAAGGGATGATTATTGAATGGTTATTATTTTGATATTATGATTTTTTTTTTTAATAATTTTTCTATCTTTATATAATAAGTATTTCATATTAATTCATTTGGTACTTATTGTTGGTTGAGATATAT
>NC_069006.1:1233703-1234990 GCF_001194135.2 Octopus bimaculoides
CGTACCACATCTCAACATGAAATATTTTGAACTTGAACCTGTTAAAACACCTGATAAAATGCTGGAATGAACATCAGACCAGACTCTAATTAAAGACCAGCAGATTCCTTTGGAAGCATCAGATTGAGATATGGGTAATTTGGCTATCATATATCCACGATTCTACACGCCCAGCTACATATATAGCCAGTCGGGCCACCGTCTTGGCACCTGGTCTATGGCAGGCATCTCATTTCGCAATAATTATCTTTCATTTGCCATTTTCCAGCATCCTTTCTGTCTGCGTGCGTTTCTCTTGTATATCCGTATCTATCTATCTGTCTGTCTGTCTATATATATATATATACATATATATATTCTGTTATTCTTTTATTTGCTTTAGTCATTTGACTGCGGTCATGCTGGAGCACCGCCTTTAGTCGAACTAATCGACCCCAGGACTTATTCTTTGTAAGTCTAGTACTTATTCTATCGATCTTCTTGCCGAACAGCTAAGTTACAGGGACGTAAACACATCAACATCGGTTGTCAAGCGATGATGGAGGGACAAACACAGATACACACGCACACCACCGTTTCCCAGCTGGTCTTTAAATCCTCTTCTTCGATGCTGGTACTGGTCTTTATCTGCGGTGCCGCTTCACTCTCCTCCTCGTGCTTTTCCTCAGCCTCCACGAGCAGTGGAACACCAACCACTTTCTCACTCTCCTGCCTTTCTTCAGACTTCATAGGAGGTGGAGTACAATCCTCTCTAATGTGGCCTTTCGGGTCACATTTACAGCCCTGCGGAATCCTCCCTTCCACTCTGACCTTCAGCGTTACGTTTGCGACGGCGACTATTTCCACCATACTTTCAATATCTTCCGTGTTAATCTATGCCACCATATCCAGACTCTGCCCTTGCAGGGTGTTCCGGTGGCCTGCGGGACAACCACCTGTCCCTCCATGCCCAGCAGTATGGTAGCCACCAGCCTGTCCACATTCACTTCTGGTGGTATGTCTTCTACCCTAACCCTGGAAGTACGTCTCCCAAGGTATACGGGTAGAAGCACCACTTCTTCAGGTTTTAATGGTGCGGCTGAGTGCAGTCTGGTGGTAGCTATTTCCCGAAACCGTACTTCCACTGTTCCGTACATTCTCCCCCTGGCAAGGTAGGATATTTCTTGCCAGACTGGCCTCAACGCCTTTTCAATTTACGCCTCCGACACCACTTCTATTTTTCTTGTTGCCACCTCGTATAGCCTGTAAACAATCGTTCTCTCTTCCTTATCCTTGAACTCTTCTTTT
>NC_069006.1:1236013-1236520 GCF_001194135.2 Octopus bimaculoides
GGGAGAGAGATAGGGAGAGGGGGAGAGAGAGTGGGGGGACAGGGTGGGAGAGAGAAGAAAAAACCTCAACATCATAATATAATAATAATAATAATAATAATAATAATAATAATAATAATACTGAACAATAATAATAATCATAATAAAATAATTATCATAGATAAAATAAAAAAACGTGAAATGCAAATAGCTTTGGGCTTATATAAATGTGTGTGTTGGCGTATGTATGTATTTGTGTAGGCATGTGTGTGTATTTGTCGATGTGTATCTGTATGAGTGCGTTCGTGTGCAATCATAGGAACACGAACTTATATACACACAATGATGTGTGTGTGTGTGTGTGTGTGTGTGTGCACGTGTGTTTGAGTATATGTACGTATGTTTGTGTGTGTGTGTGTGTGTGTGTGTTTATTTGTAATTACATATGTATCTATTTGTCCTATCTTTCTTTTTTCCATTTTCTTTTTTCTAAGAATATTGCAAAAAAAAAATATTCAACAGAAACAC
>NC_069006.1:1237667-1238484 GCF_001194135.2 Octopus bimaculoides
TATATATATATATATATATATATATATATATATTATAAATACACACATATATATGTTCACACACATCCACATTTATATACATACATACATACGTATGTACAGTGGTAAATTATTTCGCCAGTTCAGGTTATACTTGTACAGCATTCCATAGATTTTGGTATACTTCCAAGACTTGCCCGTATAATTTTTGTTGTTGTCGTTCCTGTCGTATTTGCTGCTGGTGTTGTTGTTGTTGTTGTTTCTGTCAGAAAGCTGGTGGTGGCGGTGTTGGGGGTGGTGATGGTGGTGGTGGTTGTGGGGCTCGTAAAGGGTAACAAATACTTCTAAATTCAACGAAATAACTTCCTGTTGGTATTTATATCGCTGCGGAAGTATTTTTTTTTTTCCTAATTTTTTTTTTATAGCTTTTCTAGTCGGCGAGGTGAAGGTGAGGGAAAACTTTAAATGGATGTGGGGGTATTTATTTATTTATTTATTTATTTATTTATTATTTGTATTTGCTCGTTTGTTTGTTTGTTTGTATGTTTGTTTATTGTTGCTGTTTATTTTTGTTTTTGTTTTCCTTTTGATTTTCTTTTTCTTTCTGACATCATTTCATGGCAGAAGTGACAGGAATCGGTTTAATATTCGCATGGTTATCTAAGTCTACAGAAATATATTGTGCTTCTATACTAACAGATATTGACGATGCATACCTACCTATCTATGTTACATATGTTCATATACATACATACATATATATAAATATATATATATATATATATATATGCGTATATATATATGTATGTATATATATATATATATATATATATATATG
>NC_069006.1:1239069-1245537 GCF_001194135.2 Octopus bimaculoides
TATATATATATATGATTGTTTGGTATTCGAAATGAGAAAAGAAGTTCTGTGCATATTTATGTGTGTGTGTGTGTGTGTGTGTGTGTGTGTCATTGTCTGTGAGCTGTAGGGATACGCGAGCGTGTACGCACACGCACTCGTGTACATGCATAGAAATTCTCTTCGCGTGTCGAATCCAAAACAATCCTTCTAAAGTTCTCCGTGTGAATTCGTGCGACCAGAATAATTCCTGAGAGATACGCAACAACGAAGCGCGTGGCGAGGATGATAATGATAATTATGGTGATGAAACAGAGGACGCGGAGGAGAAGGCGGAGGAAAAAGGTAATTGAGGATGTTGACGGTGAGGATGATAAATGTTGATGATGATGATGATGATGATAAATGACAAGAAAAACGCTTTCAATATGGTGCCACATGCAGCTGATGCATATGTGGACATGACAGGTCATACGGATGTCAAACCAATATACATTTTGTATACAACATCATCAGGCATAGCTGTGTGGTTAAGCAGCTTGCTTTCCTACCACGTGTTTTCAGTTTCTGTCCCACTGTCCAGCGCTTTCGGTATGTGCCTTTTGCTATAGCACCGGATTGACTAATGTATTGTGAAGGAATTCGGTAGACAGAAACTGTTTGGTAACCCATCACGCACACATACCCACGCACACTCACACACATATACATACGCACAAACAC
This sequence comes from Octopus bimaculoides, assembly GCF_001194135.2. Taxonomy (NCBI): domain Eukaryota; kingdom Metazoa; phylum Mollusca; class Cephalopoda; order Octopoda; family Octopodidae; genus Octopus; species Octopus bimaculoides. The sequence continues at coordinate 1,239,772 of NC_069006.1, forward strand.
ATACACACATTACTATAATTTTATATATCTTATTTCTACTTTCATTCTCTTATTTCCTCTCTAAATTCCCGATCTCCTCCTTTTCCACAATAATTCGAACCCAAATATTTTCTCACACCGTCTCTGATGAAGAGATATCCATAATATCCCAGAAACGGCTCTTAGACTATTTCATTATAAATGTCCTGAAAACTCCTCACAACCTTGGCTGTATTTCACTCTGTGTGTGTATATATATATATATATATATAGCACCATTTACTTCGCAGGAACTTCCTCGACATACATTTAAGGTTTGGTTCCTGGCTTTTGGCCAGGACTGTTTCCTCCAAGAATTCTTCCCATCCATGTCCTATCCAATTATTTTCCATTCTACCTTTCTTATATAATTTCGATGAATTTCATCGCGTTCCTGTCTATATTTCGCATTTATTTTATATTCCACCTTACTCGTGTCTAGATTTATATATTCTGATAGACATATACTCATACACACACATATGTATAAACACAATAATATATATGCGTATTATATATATATATATATATATATATATGTATTGTATAGGCTTTCTAATCTCTTCTGGCATGTGTTAATGCCAATTCAAATGTTATCTCATAAACGAACTCAATACTCGTTTCTGAATGATACATACATACCATCATACATACACACATATCTATCTGTCTGCCTCTGTCCGTCTGTCTGTCTGTCTCTCTTTTACTCTTTTACTTGTTTCAGTCATTTTTACTGCGGCCATGCTAGAGCACTGCCGTTGGATGAACAAATCAATCCCAGAACTTAGCCTTTGTAAGCCTAATACTTATTCTATCGGTCACTTTTGCCGAACCGCTAAGTGAGGTGTACGCAAACACTACAACATAGGTTTCTAAGGGATGTTTATTTGTATTTACATATGTATCTTGATATCAATTACTGGCTTGTAATTATTATTTAGATCAATTTTGCCGAGCTGCTATGTTTCAAAGGTATAAACAAACCAGCATCGGTCGTTAAGTGGTGCAGGCGTTGGTAAACTTTGACACAAATATAACACACACACGTACACCCACGCATGCATATATATATATATATATATATATATATACAACTACATATGCATATATACATATATCAGAGCAAGGAACCAAGAAACTATTCTCTTGATACGAAGGACACTTGCCCTGAGGCGTCTGGACTACAGCTCTTAATTGCGGTCACCCCACAACGTCAAACAAGAAGTGGAACTCGAGACAGTTTCACGCTTTTACACCAGGAAGATTGCGTCAATGGAACAGCTGAGATACTGTGAGAGAATAAAAGAGCAACGACTCTGCTTCGTGAAGCGAAGACAAGAGCGGCAAGTAGTGATATATTTATGGAAGATCTTGGAGGAGTTAGCACCGAACTTTGGCATCGAGAGCTAGACTAGCCCCAGAATTTGATTTCACAGCACTATTCCAAAGGTCTCAGCTATCCTGTCTAGAGTGAGGACCAAGTACTGTAAGAGTCTGGGATTCAAGGGTCCACAGATATTTAATACATTGACAAAACATCTGAGGGGTTTACATTGAGTAAGGGAAGATGCTTTCAAGAAACAGCTTGACTGAATCCGTAACAATTTGTACATTATTTACATCTGAGGGATATTTGTCCTCATCTTGTTTGTTGTTAACACAACGTTTCGGCTGATATACCCCGCAGCCTCCATTAGGTGTCTTGGGGAAATTTCGAACCTGGGTTCTCATTCCTAAGGTATCTTTCGATGTTATTATTATTATTATTATTATTATTCAGGTCACTGCCTAGAATCGAACTCGGAATCTTGGAGTTAGTTGCTCGCGCCTTTAACCACTACGTCATATGCCCGTCAAATATCCGTCAAATGTAAATAATGTACATAATTCCTCATTTCTTAAATATAGAACTGCGCAACAATTTGGTTGCAAAGCAAAATTCTCATTCACTCAGTTATATGAAGGATCGCTATGTCTCTAGACAAGAGCTATCCTAATCCTATTGCATGTGACAATATAGCCGTCGTGAATGGTTGCCAAGAGCCGTGTAATGATGTTGTTACTAAAGTTGTTGTTATTGTAGGTAGTGGTGCTTTGATGTAAACGTGGGGGTGCTTTAAACCCTCAGCCCATCATTAAAAATCCTGTATGGTTTCAAGCGAAAGAATTATAAAGCGCGCAGAAAGATATACAGAAATATGCACTGACATGCGATATACACACACACACACACACACACACACAATCGCACATGGATATATACACTTATACATGCATACATATATACATACATACATACATACATACAAAATATTGTATATATACTCTCAAGTATATACATACACACAAGCTTTCAAGGACGCACACAAACATTCGTACGCAAATTTCCATCGAAGTACATCTATATACACGTATACACATATATACACAATCATTCATCGGGAAAAAAAATCCTCCATGTTCAGAGACAAACAAATATACACCAACAAAAATGCGCAAGAAAATAATAGATGCCTTCACAGACGCATTCCCACACATATGCACACATGCATAGGTATATGGCATGCGCTGCGAAACCCAAACAGTACAGAACAAAAAATAACGTAAATAACGTACATATAAACACACACAAACACAGACATGTATATATATATATATATATATACATATATATATAGACGAAAAACAAAATTACATTTATGTACACACACTGACACAAATAAATGCACACGCAATCACAGGGGCACACAAATGCCGGCATACATAGTCATAGAGCATATGCTCCGAAATACACACACACACACACACACACACACAAACACACACGTACACACAAACACGCTCAAGAGCAGGCACACACATACACACACAAGCACGTACACATACACACGCGCATATACATATACACATACTCACACATCGTTATAAAGGCTTATAAATACACACAGGAACAAACATACATGGACGAAAACAAACACATACGCACACTCCCACATACATACAAATACTCACATCCACACACCTATATACACACACATACACACACACACATTCACACACATACACACACAATCTCAGTCACAGACACAGATGCAGCCAAACAAATATTACCATAGCAATGTTATGGAGGCAGCTAACCTAGATTCTACGTTTTTTAAAATTATAATTAGATAATTAAATTTTCAAGAAATACATTAATAAAATCAACGACATGTAAAGATTAAACAACTGTATTTTTTTTTACCTCCGCACAGTTGCGACACCTAGTGGCGATGTCTTAGAAGTGCATCAATAAGCATTATAGCGAAGTGTGTGTGAACACATATCTTGCTGTGAGGGACTAGCGATGAATCCAGGGGAATTATTTCGGTGGGATTTTCGTAATAGAGTCTCATACAGTCTGTTTTAAATGATTGATATTTTATATTTTATCTCTTAGTTGCTTCAGTCTTTAGACTCCGGCCATGCTGGAGCATTGCCTTGAAGAATTTTTAGTCGAATGAATCGACCCCCCCCCCCCGTTAATTGATGTCTGTTACGTTAGGTACGTGTTGTATTTGTCTATTTTGCCGGACCCTTTGCTTACGGGCGCGTAATCTGAAGCGATGCTACATTCCGTTTTCTTTCTGGTAAAACAGCATCAAAACGCAGGACCCGGCGCTAGTTCTGCTTCTCATTTCAATGATTTGAGCAAAAACGACTCCAACATCGGGACCGACTTCGTAGAAGTACGAAGGGACGCTGGCGAGATGGTTCTCCTCTAAATGAAAACCTTACCTGTTATTACGGCCTTGTTGCAGGGAGCAAAGTAGGCCTTACCGTCCACTTAAGAGAACACGTTGTAAATGATCCACAAGGACTAGAGTGTCGTTTTGGTCAGCTGGAAGTAGTTTTTGGCACAAACTTGACAGACACGCGTTTCATATCCAAATCTTCCGTGATAATGGACTGAACTGAACCGTAATTCATCTGCACAACCTCTGATAGCTCACGAATGGGGATTCGACGATTTCCCTTCAGAGCTGCACGCACATGTGCGATGTTTTTCTCAGTTCTGATGGTTGTGGGTCTCCCAGAATATTTGTCAATATTGACATCTTTACAGCCATCTTGGAAACGTCTGAACGACTATGACACTTGTGTGCGACTCTCTATACACTCCTCTCTATACACTCCTCTCTATACACTCCTCTCTATACACTTTCTGCAGCTTTGCGTAGACCTCTGAGTAAGAATTGCCATGACAACTTTCTCTATCATGGTCAATGCGACACACCTTCCTTCCAAGCACTGCTGCATACAGTAGAAGTGAGCTAGAGCGGTAAAACTTAATGCTCATAAACAGTAGAAATCAGGGTCACTCTTCACCAACCGGCTTCTCTCTACATGCTTTAGCTTCATTACTATGGCAACAGTCCGGATAATTATTGACCAGACCTCGTATATTTATAGCTCTTTAACAAGAATAGCATTGGCAGTGACTTCTAAATTACAGCCAGTTAAGCTATCATCGGATTTTGTTAAACGTGAGTTCAATTTGGCTTTATAGAGCCTCTGATGTGTTAAAATTGTCAAGGGTAATCGGCAGAGTTCTGTTCAATGTTAATTACGGTGTATGATGTCAAAGTGTTACAGAGAAATTTGATTGAATTTTTTGGAGATTGTGCTATTATTTCGAATTTATTCAAGCACGTAGATGTTTGTAATCAGTTGTATCCTCTTCAGGTCATAGGGGTTGACAAAAAAAAATGTAGTTAGGTTCAGGGTGTATCTCCACAACTTAAAAGCTAACACACCTAAATAAACACACTTGAATAGGATGTTTTAAATACTGGACAGAAATCCGAAATTTAACTCACACATTCACAAAAGAAAAGGTAAGATAGTCCATTAATATCCAAATAAAACCAGCGTAAACTAAATCTAACCTTGCCTCTGCTGACAAACAAACTAAAACGGAATCCGTTTCTTCTATTTAGAGGAAATGGTGTTTTTAGCGATTTATCATAGAAGTTCTAAAAAGAAGTTAGCATTTTCTGATGAAAGTAATAACCTTCATGAAGTTACTAATCATTGATATGATAAGTCGCTAAAAACACCATTTCCTCTAAGTAGAGAAAAGTTGAGAAATACTATGATATTAATGATGAAACGAAATTCCTCGCTCAACCTAGAAATATTGATGGTAGATTAGAATACGTTGCTAAGAGAGAGAGAGAGACGTTTATTACTTTTAATGACCATAAGGCTAATTTTCCTTAGAATTCTACTTGTAGCTTGTGAAATACCTCGAGATCTGAAATTGGACTAGTAGCTAAAAAATATTTAGAAACATCAATAATAGAATTAAGGATATTACTGGACTTTAACAATAGAATAACAGTTTTATTGTAATAAATTGGTTTAAGAATATCAAGAATTAGAATAAGGCTGAATTTATCTAGCTTGATATTATAGCGTTTTGTCCTTCTATATCTAGATTGCTGCTTGATAAAGCCATTGGCTTTGTTAAATCGTATGTTGATAGTGATCTGATAGACTTGGATTTTATCAGGCATGCGAAGAAAACACTATTGTTCACTAACGGATTAGCATGGGTAAAACAAATGTCGCGTACTTAGTTATGATATGTGGTTTACTCCTGAAAAATATGTTTGAGTTTTGAATGCTTTCATACATGTATTATGACCTATAAATAAATAACGTATGTATATATATATATATATATATATATATATATATATATAT
>NC_069006.1:1246056-1255392 GCF_001194135.2 Octopus bimaculoides
TACATATATAGATATGTATACACCACTATCTATTTGCCTAACTGTCTGGCATTTCAGTAGATGTCTCTATATCAGTCGTTCTGTACATATACTTACGTGTGCACGTATGTGTTGTGTGTGTGTGCGTGAGTGTGTGCTTCTGTCCATTCATTTTCTTAACAACAATTACCATAAATTGTGGGAAAAAAACCTTCTGAAGTAATTATTGAAATACAATGACTCATTGTTATAGGTATTTAACTGACGTAAGACGGATACGCACATACATACTAACATACAAATCTATCTATACCTTCATACACATACATGCACACACATACACATATATGTATATGTGTGTATGTGTGTATATATATATATATATATATATATGTATTTGTATGTAAATATTTTTGTATGTTTATATATATATATATTATGAACATAGACAAGCATATATACTGCATTTGTTAATGTTTTTCAGTCTCTTAATGTTCTCTGCTTTGTTATTTGGTTATTACATTTCATCCAAAATTTAAATTCCGACTTAAAATATAAGAAATATGAAATTTAATGTAAAACACAAAAGCGAAAATGCCGTGGGCAAAAAAAAAAAAAAAAAAAGAAGCCAATTGTCTATATGTTAAAATAAATATGAATATATAAATGTCTGCCATAAACAACGACGAGGTATAAAGATTTTAAAGACAATAAACCGTTTAGATGCAGGACTCTTTATGTTTGTGTCTTGTTTTTCTTATATTTTTACTGGAATAACAAAATTAAACGAGAGAAAAAATATTAATTGGAATGAAATATTTTAAAATATCAATTTTAATAACAATACCAAATGTAAGGAGGGAAAAAACATTGTGATATGTATACATACATATATGAATATATACGTTTATATATATGTATATGTGCGTGTGTGTATATATGTGTGTGAGTCCCTGTGTGTATATATGTATGTATATGTATATACATATATATACATATATATGTGTGTGTGTGTGTAGAGGGAGGGAGGGAAAGAGAGAAAGAGAGAGGAAGTGAAAGAAGAGGCCAAAACATACTGAAACGAATGTATGTATGTATGTATCTATCTCACAATCTATCTCTCCCTATATATATATGTTTCTATCTATCTATATATATATATATATACATACATACATACACACACACACACACACACACATATATATATATGTGCGGTGACTTTCGGGGTTGGGCATGCAATGAATTTCTCACCCCACCCCCTGGCAATTTTTCAGTAAAAGAATTTTCGTATTCCTACGATTTACATATGGGAGATTCTTAATATGCAATCTCCCCCGTATGTCCTAGAATAAGCAGGGAATAAAAAATGGCTCTGGAGAGATGAGCCTGAAATAAGTGTATTGTTTGTATTTTTCTCTCTCTTCGAAACGTCAGTACTTTCCCATCTTCACTCTCCCTTAAAAATGTCTAAAAATCATAAGTGAAATGTAATAAAGATGAAATTGGACTCTGTTAATTTTTTCGGAATCTCTGTTAAAGGTAGGAATCCGAAAAAAATTTTCACAAAATTCGTTTTTCAAAGAGGTGCGATTCTGCATTAGCCCCTATACCTATTGGTTCAGCTGAATCAATTTGAAATGATTTAATAAAGAGAACACAGTTACATTATATGGCCATGGTTTGAGATCGTTACGCTCTGGAAGACAAGTCAGGTGCTTTATCATGCTACTTGTCAATTCCGGGAAAATTATTGATACTCAAGCAGACTGTTCTGAGACTTACTGAACTCCGTATTTTAAAAGACTACGTTTCACGCACACACATTGAAAATACACGCATATACATGAATACACACACAATGAAAGACAGCGAAAATTCAACATTGTAAAAATCTAAAGAGTCCAGAGGAAATAGTTTGCAATACTCATCAACTTTATTGAAATTCAAAGGTTCCATGAATTTGAACTCTTCTAAGGATGAATATCGTGCTTTTATTTGGTCACCGTTTATAATTAATTGTTTTCCATCGAAATCTCTTTTCGAAAAACTATTTCTCAAAATATCGTTTATAATACTCATGTCGAAAAAGGCTACTTTTATATAAGAACACACGTATAAATTGTAAGTCAATTTCAAACAACGGAAAAATAATGTTGAATTAATTTAAGATTAATTAGCTACTTCTGAAATAAGAAATATAATACAGATAATATTTTTCTTTTCAGAACACTCCAAAAATATAATAATGCAAACGGATGCTTTGGATAAAAAAAATTCAAACTTACCGCCAGGTTCTTCCACCATTTTAGCTGGCTAACTCAAGAATTATGGGATTGGTTTGGTTCGGGTCAGAAAGTGGAACGAGGTTAGCAACAATTCCACATTAACAAAGAGAGAAAGAGAGAGAGAGGGGGTGTCAGGTGGTTTTCTCAAAGCAGACGTAGGAGTCAGTGAGTGAGGGGGAAGGGGAGGCAGAATATTTCGAAAACACCTGGACGCAGTTTCTCTGAAACAAAAGTAACTATTTTATCTAATTTTCCGATGATATCGATAAAAAAAATCACAGAGCATACCTTGTATGCCTGAGAGTACATGCTCCGTACATGTATGTGCATACTTACATCTACCTGTATATATAGATGCATATCTGGGTACAGGATATTGCAAACAAAACGGAGAAAAAAATGATAAACAAGTACAGAAAACACACAGGCCACATATAGAACATTTCCTTTATCAGCTGCCACCATTCAACACTGGCGTTTCGAAGAGTTAGGACATATTTATTTAATGAAATACCCAGCATGGTCACAGTATAATAGCTGAAGCAAGTAAAAGATTATAAAAGATTATATATATATATAAAGTAATTGTATGCTGTCAACTTAACGTCACAGTCTCAAGAAGGGAATCATACTATTGCTATTTAGCCCTAGGAAGCGGTCCAGCTTCCTTGGACTAAATAGCAGTAGTATGATTCCCTTCTTGGGACTGTGACGTTAAGTTGACAGCATAAAACTATTTTATCTTATCACTACTGCTTCAGTCTCTCTGAGACATTTAGAAATGGATCATTTCTAATATATAAATATACATATATGTACATTTATATATACGTGTGTGTGCGCGCGCGCGCGTATAAATATTCGTATACATATAAGTAGGAATGACTATATGTGTATATATGTGTGTGTGTGTGTGTGTGTGTGTGTGTGTGTGTGTGTGTGTGAGTGCGCATTATTGTTTACTTAATCCGTCTATACCCAAATATAAACAGAGATACCCACATTGACACATTATATATACACACAAATTCATACACTTGCGTAATTAAATAAACATACATTTTAACGAACATTTGGAACGTTCGCCGAACTTTAAGACATTGCCTAATCCACCGTTTTCGTATCATGGCGGAGAAGTCGCGACCCTTTGTGCCTCTGGCATAGCGCCATGTTGTATATATTTCTACAGCAAGCAAGACCTTTTGTAGACTCCTTAATAACGGCTTCACCCTAAGCTCGTAGGTCATTGGAGTAGACTAGAGATGTAAACGAGGCTTATGACATCATAACGCCTGATGGATTGAAGGGGATTAGAAAGGAAAACAAATCTGTTTTTGTTACACAATCATATGTATGTGTGTATGCATGTATGTATGTAAGTATGTATATGTGTGTGTATGTATGTCCCTTTATTTCTCCCTCTCTCTCTGTATGCATGTATATGTGTATATATATATGTATATATATATATATATTTATATATTTATGTTTATATATATGGATACATACATACATATGTATATATTTGTTTATATATATACATACATACGTGTATATTTATGTTTATACACACACACACACACACATATATATATTAGGTGGCAAATATACCTCACAACATCGTGCTGCTACTGTTTATATCTCGCTCAGAGATTTATTATTGCTGGTTTCTCCCTATTTATATATATACATATATACATATATATATATATATATATATATATATATATATATATATATATATATATATATATATATATGTACACGCACAGACACGCGTATGTACATTTTCTTATCTATCTATCTATCTATCTATCTATTTTCTATTGAGGTCTGGTCAATAAGTATCCGGACTGTTGCCATAGTAATGAAGCCAAAGCATGCAGAGTGAATCCGATTGGTAAAGATTGACCCTGATTTCTCTTAGATGCAGAAGGAAAGAGTGAGAGAAAGTTGTAGCGAAGGTGTCACCATTACCTTTTGCCGGAGCCGCGTGGAGTTTAGGTGTTGCGCTCATAAGCATATCATCGCCCGGTCTGAGATTCGAACTCGTGATCCTTCGACCGTGAGTCTACTGCTCCAACGACTCGGCTATGTGCCTCCACAATCAACTGATCTTGCCGTATTTTCTTTTCCCCAAAGCCAGTCACTCTTCAGCCCCCTCCATGCTCTTTTAAACAGCATTCACTGTTAGGCCTTACTTCCCACGAGTGAAAATGTTTTTGAAACGGATTTGATCAGTTTGAAAGCAAATAAATACAAACCATCTAACAAGTCTATTCTCATCACCTCTTCATCAGAGAAACAGTTCACATCTTCCATCTGCTAATATGTTTTTACATAAGTATGCCCTTGCATAGGTAGAGCTGTGTTCTTGAGCAAGACACTTTATTTCACATTGCTCCAGTTCACTCATCTGTAGAAATGTGTTGTGACGTCACTGATGCCAAGCTGTATCGGGCTTTGTCTTTCCTTTGGATAACATCGGTGGCTTGGAGAGGGGAGGCTGGCATTCATGAGTGACTGCTGGTCTTCCACAAACAACCTTTCCCAGACCTGTGCCTCGGAGCGGAACTTTGTAGATGCAATCCCGTGGTCATTCATGACCGGAGACGGTCTCATACCTTGTAATACAAATTAGTATGTACAAAACAAATGCAGTAAAACGGTGTGAAGTTCATAATTAGTGTATAGCTTAATCTATTAAATGTAGCGAAGAGGAACGCCGTATTTTCAAGCAAATACTCTGTCGTCACACCACAGATATTTTACAAGGCAATAAAAAGTGTCTTTGCCGTCAGCTGATCGATCTAAAGTTAATGGCTAAACGCTAATTTGCAGATGTGCTGTGAGTACATTGGCTATATGTCAGAGGTTGCCAAACAATTTTTTTTGTACCTATGGACCTCTTTGATTACTATTTTATTCTGGTGTCCCCCACCAAGCCATTCGATGTTTAAAAACTACTTTTATAGACACATCTTTCAAAATTCCTATTTTGTTTTTTTTTTAAACGACTTTTTTTGAAACATTAACTTCCGTAGGTTGAGCTATGTAAAATGTTAGAGAAAGAACCCTAGCTATTTCCTACAATACAAACCAATGCATACATCTAAAGCAGGGGTTCGCAACTATTTTTTTTTATCTACGGACCCCTTTCATTGCTACTTTATTCTGGTGGACCCCTAACGACATCTGATGTTTTAAAAACTAGTTTTATAGAAACTTCTTTCAAAATTCCTGTTTTGTTTTTCACACATTAACTTTCTTAGGTTGAACAATGTAAAATGTTAGAAAAAGAATCCAAACTATTTCTTGCAATACAGACCAATCTATACCTCTAAAGCAGGGGCTGCCAACCATTTTTTACCCATAGACCTCTTGGTTAACTACTTTATTCTGGCGGACTCCCATAGTGATTTGATGTTTAAAAATCAGTTTTATAGAAACTTCTTTCATAATTCCTATTTTGCTTTCCACACTTGAAATTGTGTAGGTTGAACTATGCAAAATGTAAGAGAATGAAAGCCAGCTGTTTCTTGAAATACTCGCCATTGCACATATCAAAAGTAAAATTTTTTCGGGGGCCCTTAAAATACTATTGCGGGTCCCCAATTCAATATTTTGTTGCGTGGACCCCCAAAAATCTTATATGACCCCTCAACGGCCATATGGACCTCAATTGAGAACCACTTCTCTATCTAATAATACATTGAGTATAAAGTCTTTAGTGAGCTGTCTTTTCGCTTTGCATGCTTTACGAATTACTTAGGCGCATCAACACATGGACACGGACTCTATATCCTGACGTTGTGAGCGTTCGGAAATATCAAAAGTGGATTAACAAATTAAAAACTGGGATTTGCATTATTTAGATAGATATCGATCAGGAAAACCAATTGTTCTCAATATTCCTTTGTACTGTAGGCACAAATCCTGGAAGTTTGGGGAGAGAGCAACGCGATTACATCGATGCCACTGACTATCTGAAACCCAAATCATTGTTCCCGAAAGGATGAAAGCAGATTCGCCCTCGGCGGAATTTGATCTTACAACATAATATTGGTTTCAAATTTTAGTACAAGCCTTTAAATTTGGTGGGGAGGGGAACAAGTCGATTACATCAATTCCCGTGTTCAGCTGGTAATTATTTTATCGATCCCTAAAAGATGAAAGCAGATTCGCCCTTGGAAAGAATTTGATCTTAGAATATAAAGACGGACAAAATATTGGCTTCACATTTTGGCACAAGGCCAGCAATTTCGAGGAAGGTATTCGTCGATTACATCGAGTCCAGTGTTCCGCTGATATTTGTTTTATCGACCCCGAAAGGATGAAAGTTAAAGTCGACCTCCACGGAATTTGAACTCAGAACATAAAGACTGACAAAATATTGCTAAGTATTTCATCCAGCGCACCAATGACTCTGCCAACGCGCCAACGTAGCTGTTTTGAATAATATTTTCTAATATAGGCACAAGGCATGAAATTTCGTGGCGAGGAAACTAGTCGATTACATTGACTCCAGTACATAACTGGTACTAAATTTATCGACCTCGAAAAGATGAAAGGCAAAGTCGACCTCGGCGGAATTTGAACTCAGAACGTAGCAACCGGTTAAATACTGCTAAGCATTTCGTCCGGCGTGCTAACGATTCTTTTCTACTCTAGGCACAAGGCGCGAATTATTTTTTTGTGGGGAGGGAGCGGGAATCAGGGGATTAGATCATCCCCAGTACGCCACTGGTACTTAATTTATCGACCCCGAAAGGATGAAAGGCGAAGTCGACCTCGGCGGAATTTGAACTCAGAACGGAAAGACAAACGAAATACCTATAAGCATTTCACCCAGTGCGCTGACGACTCTGCCAACCCGCCGCCTTTCTCTGTTCTGAATAATGACGTTGTGAAAGCGGCAATTTGTCTTCTATGAAAGGTCGCGACGATCAGATAGAAGGAAAGTTGGTCGCTCATGAACTTTACCTCCGAGAATAAAGCATAGCGTTCAACAATTTCTAACAATTTGCTCATCAGTAATGAACAAACACCTTTTCTTAATTAAATTGTAACAGGTTAAGAGAAATGGATAGCCTATGCCTACAATAGACGTCAGAAGCAGTGATTACCGCCAAATCAAAATCCCGTTCCAACACCCAAACCAGATCTACACCCGAACAAGATTTTGCTCTGCGTTTGGTGGAATACAATAAGTATTGTTCACTTTGAACTATTGGAAGCGAGGAAATGCATCACCGCAGGTCTTCATTGCCAACAACTTGAATGTGTCAATCAACTTTTCTCACAAGAGCAACTAGCTTTAGTCAACAGAAAAAGAGTGATCATGTAACATGATAAAGCAATGTTATGTTCGGCGAAGATAACCTCCCTACTCACCAGACCTGGCATCATAAGATATTCGTTTAATCAAATCACTGAAAGTCTTTACCAGTGGAAGAACATTAAAAAGCATGTAAGATGTCGAAACGGCAGTGAAGACATTTATCACTAAGAAAGAATCTCATTTTTCTCTTATCTTTTTGCCCGAGGAATCAGGAAAACATGTTCCGAGGAGGGAAAATAATTTTGTTAATGATATTTGTTGTTGGCACTTCGTCGCTTACGACGCCGAGGGTTCCAGTTGATCCGATCAACGAAACAGCTTGCTCGTGAAATTAACGTTCAAGTGGCTGAGCACTCCACAGACACATGTACCCTTAACGTAGTTCTCGGGGATATTCAGCGTGACACAGTGTGACAAGGCTGACCCTTTGAATTACAGGCACAACAGAAACAGGAAGTAAGAGTGAGAGAAAGTTGTGGTGAAAGAGTACAGCAGGGTTCGCCACCATCCCCTGCCGGGGCCTTGTGGAGCTTTAGGTGTTTTCGCTCAATAAACACTCACAACGCCCGGTCTGAGAATCGAAACCGCGAGTCCGCTGCCCTAACCACTGGGCCAATTTTTTTAATGATATTAATTCTATTTTAAATAGAGAAATATATTTACGGTATGTTGTATGCAGATTCGAACTAATTACTTGATATATGAGATTACTTTTAGCTATTCGAAATATGTCGTCAGCATATGAGATATTTTTATGAGGTAGGTCGACCAGTTTGTAAATACTATAAATAGCGATTAGCTAAAAATTCCTCTATGGACAAATCATGTGTTGCGTTCTCCGATGAAAGTCTAACAGGACCTGAAACTAGTCAGAAACATGAATATTTATCGTTTCAGTGTAATAATAGGGTGCCGCGAATAGAGACTGAACCGGAAACCACGTATTGGTGATGTGATCTTTTAATCCCTCGGCCATGACTTACATACACACAAGCACACATACATATACTTATACACATATGATATTGTATGTGCGTATATATACATATACAAATGCATACACACGCTTATATACGCATATATGCATACGTATATAAAACGCATACATACATACATATGTATGTGTGTATATATATATATATATATATATATATATATATTATATGCACATACACACACACATATATGTATGTACGTATATGGATAGTGTTTTCATCATAATATGTTGAAATACACCAATACAGCTGTCGGAATGATAAATTTTACTTGACGGAAGAGAAACCGTTCAACAAAATATCGAACAAACACGAAGAAATCAACAAATACTAAAACAAAAACAAAAAAAAACCCCAAAAAACAAATCTACTACAACAACTTACACATCATCAACACATTAGCATCGCTCGTACTCTAACCAACCTCCACCACAACAGTAACAACAATATGAACGAAAATCTCAGCAAAACAAACCATCACGTCCACTTCCATTACCTCCCTTTAAATAAAATAAAAAATCTGTTAACATCGATAAATACAGATGTGGAATACATTGCAATTAATTACACAGCCTTGTTGTTGACGTTCTTGCTATTTTCCTTATTTATTTTATTTTATATTGTGGTGGTGAACAGGGTGTTTAGTATTTGGACACATACACACGCAGACACGCAAGCTAGCACACACACACACACACACACATATATATATATATATATATATATATATATA
>NC_069006.1:1255665-1256701 GCF_001194135.2 Octopus bimaculoides
TGTGTGTGTGTGTGTGTGTGTGTGTGTGTGTGTGTGTGTGTGTATCGATATATTTCTATGTGTTTGTGTGGATGTTGAAAGATTATGTAATTTTAAATGTTATGATTCACCCGTTTACATAAACTGACATCTGAGTTCATTTCGGTTTGTTTCTTCAAAATATATACTTCTCTCTCTCTCTCTATCTATCTATCTAGCTGTCTGTCTGTCTGTCTATCTGTCTGTCCATCCATCCATCCATCTGTCTATCTATCTATCTATCTATCTATCTGTCTATCTATCTATCTATCTAGCTTTTTTTACACCTTAAACATTTTCTGTGATACACCATCCCTTTAGATCGTTTTTTTTTTACCGATCTCTTTTGATCAGAATTTTTTTTTCTAAAAGAATAGCTCTACAATTGTATTTGTCCCCTCTGTCTGCAGCCCTGTGTGGCCAATAAAAGAAAGTCATCTATCTAGCTATCTGTCTGTCCGTCTATCTCTGTTTGACTGTCTGTCTGCCTGTCTGTCTACACATCCGTCCATTCGTGTATCTGTTGGCTTATCTATCAGCCGGACTGTATGTCTGTCTGTATATCTATCTATCTATCTATCTATCTATCTATCTATCCATCTGTATCTCTTTCTACCTTTCTATCCATGCATACACACACATACACACATATGCATACGTTAATGAGCGCATGTGTAGAAGTGAATGCGTGTGTAATTGAAATATTATGTCAGAACTAAAAACGAAAAGCTACAGAGTTCATTACAAATTGTTTTATCGATTGGAAGTTACATGGATATTATTTTTATCAATATCTGCGTTGTAAGGGAACGTAGGAATTTTGTGAAATTTTGATGGGTGTGAGATAACTCTATGCATACGTGTATGTATGAATGTATGTATGTATGTATGTATGTATGTATGAATGTATGTATGTATGTATGTATGTATGTATGTATGTATCTATCTATCTATCTATCTATCTATCTAAATAATTTTCCTTCGATTTGTTTTCTTTTCTCATTTTTCTGGATATATA
>NC_069006.1:1257559-1258141 GCF_001194135.2 Octopus bimaculoides
ATATACATATATATACATTATATATATATATATACATATATATACATTATATATATATATATACATATATATACATTATATATATATATACATTATATATATATATATATATACATATATATACATTATATATATATTATATATATATACAGACACACACATGAAACAAAAGAGAAAAGTAAAAAGGAAAACAAGGAATAGAAATGGCTCCAAGATGTTGAATAGTTCGCTGATAGTTTTCGTCTTGCAAAATGGTTCCTGTTGTGCTAAGAATGGCAACATCTTTACTTTGATGTTTGTACAACAACAAACTAAACTTCATGTTGAATATATTTACTGTTGGTCGTCTGGAACATCCAAAGCTAATTCTTCAATCGTCACTTCAATAAAGAACATTCATCACACGAGGAGTTCAACACAACCCAACTGTCTACAATTCTACTCTATTCAACGCCAAACTGTACCATTCAGACATTTCTCGGAACCTCGGCATCGTGATCGCTCGCGTCCACATTTCCATATAGGTACAAATGTGTGTGTATATATATATATATATATATATATATATATATATATATATAT
>NC_069006.1:1258893-1264076 GCF_001194135.2 Octopus bimaculoides
TATATATATATATATATATATATATATATGCCTGTTCTTTAATTCAGGAGTTGTACTTCAGTGGTGAATGAAAGCCTCGGCCAACAGACACTTCATTCCGTTCGTATTAACATTTCAGGGTCGTTAATTCAAGGATGTTCAACAGAAAATACATATTCAATGCTATATAACGCGCTATTCTGTCTCTGTTTCTTTATAAAAGAACAGCATATGGCCTCACGGACATTCGGCTGCTATTTCTAACATGTCAAACCATCACGTACATACTTCGTTTTGTGTTCACTCCTCTATTTCCTTATTACGGTCATCGTTAATAACACAAATATGATGAACTCTTGTGTTAGAGCAGAATTTAATAAGCTTCGTTTGTGAAATCGCATATAAATTATTAGTTAAAGCTACTTCACAGTCGAGAAAGGATGGCGTGTGTGTGTGTGTGTGTGTGTGTGAGTGTGTGAGTTTGTGTGTGTCTGCGTGCATGTGTGTATGTGAGTGTGCGTACGTGTGTGAATGTATGAGGGTGTGCGTGTGTGTGTGGATGAGTGTGTGCAGGTGTGTGTGTGCATCTTTCTATTTGAGTATGTGTATGTGCCTGTGTGAATGTGTGTGCGTGTGTGTTGGTGTGTGTATGTGCATGCGTGTGTGAATGTGTACGTGTGTATGTGTGTGTGAGTGTGTGTGGGGTATGTGTGCGTGTGTGTGAGAGTGAGCGCGTGTGTGTATGTGTGTGGGCATATCTGTATGCGTGTGTGTGTGCACATTTTTGTATATAGGTGTATATATATGTGTATGTATGTGAGTGCGTATTCTTGTGTGCGTGGGTGCATGTATCGCACATGAGAGTATGGGTGCGAGTTTTCGTGTGTACGTGTTTGTGTATATGAGAATGAGTTTTGCATATGAGTCTATATGCGCTTCTCTTTGTATGTGCACATGTGTACGTATACATATATATATATGTGTGTGTGTGTGTGTGCATGTGCGTGTGTATATATATGTGTATATATGTGTGCATATATGTGTGTGTATATGTGTGTGTATATGTCTGTGTATGTGTTCTTCTAAATAATTTGTTGATTTTACTAAAACGTTGATTTGGAGTGAAAGACTTCCCATCGATGCAATGACGGAGTGTCTTTCGGGTCGAGTTAGAAATGAACTTTTTTGTTTTGTTATGGCTTTCTTGTTACTTCTTGTAATGTCGAAGATAACGAGACGCCATATTTGTATATTCATTTATTCTATCCTTCATTCAATCTCGTTCTTTATTCAATTTCGTTCTATTGCTCGTTCATTATCTTAGTCTTAATCCCCCTGATAGAGTTGGCCTGTACGTAAGTAATATTATTATTATTATTATTATTATTATCATCAGTAGTAGTAGTGGTAGTAGTAGCAGTAGAGGTAGTTGTAGTAGTATTAGTGGTCGTAGTAATAGTAATGGTTGCAGTGGTAGTAGTAGTAGTAGAGGTAGTAGTAGTGGTAGTAGTGGTATAAAAGGTAGTAGTAGTAGTAGTAGTAGTGGTATAAAAGGTAGTAGTAGTAGTAGTGATGGTGGTGGTGTTGGCACTCCGTTGCTTACGACGTCGAGGGTTCCAGTTGATCCGATCAACGGAACAGCCTGCTCGTGAATTTAACGTGCAAATGGCTGAGTACTCCACAGACAGGTGTACCTTTAACGTAGTTCTCGGAGATATTCAGTGTGACACAGTGTGACAAGGCTTACCCTTTTGAATTACAGGCACAACAGAAACAGGAAGAAAGAGTGAGAGAAAGTTGTGGTGAAAGAGTATAGCAGGGTTCACCACCATCCCCTGCCGGAGCCTCGTGGAGCTTTAGGTGTTTTCGCTCAATAAACACTCACAACGCCCGGTATGGGAATCGAAACCGCGATCCTATGACCGCGAGTCCGCTGCCCTAACCACTGGGCCATTGCGCTTACAACCTGGTGGTGGTACATACTAATACATCCGGATCGGTGGTCAGTGTAGTAATCGACCAGGATTGGTGGCCTGCATCGACTTGGAGTGGTGGTCAGTATGTCCATCTATCCTCAAGGGCGGTCAGTGTAATCAATCAATGTGGCGTTGTTGTCAGCGTACCAGTAATAAGCTTAGGGTAATTACCTTTACCGAAATCTAATTAATTAAGCGTTATAATATTTTAAATTAATTGGTTTTATAATAGATTAGTACAAAATCATTACATATTGATTTTTATATGTAACCACAGACACACACACGTATACATATATGTACGTACACAAACACATACAAGCATACATAGACACACACATGCACACAGATCCATACACACAAATATACATATACATACATACATACACACACACACACACATCCATACACACAAATATACATATACATACATACACACACACACACATCCATACACACAAATATACATATACATACACACACACACACACACACACACACACATATATATATATACACATGAATATATACACATACATGCCTATCCACTTGTATTATACACAGATGTATAGATAATACATACATACATACATACATACATACCTGCATACGTACATACCACATACACACACACATACATACATGCATTCATGCATACATATACACACCTACATACATGCATACATACATAGATACATACATACATACATGCATGCATACACATACTTAAATAAGTACATAATTAAATCACATTCATTATTCTATACACATATATATACACGCACACAGAGAATTACACATATATACACACATAATACCTATACATGTGTGCACGTATATACACACACTTACACACAAGTACACACACACACTTTTACTATTTCACAGGCGTTTAGATAATTGTATTATGTCCACACGACAAAGTCAATAAATTCTCTTCAACACACACACCACCACCGCCACCAATATTGCTATCACCCACCACCACCATTGTCACCAACACAAACACCATCACTACGACTACTACAACCACTACCATCACCAACTCTATCCTCCCACCAACACCACGACTAACACTCTCGCCACTATGACCAATACCATGACTACTCCCACCACCACCACTCTGACCACCACTGACCACCACCACTACCGCCACCGCCGCCATCACCGACTCTGATTGGATGAAATGCTAAGTTGGCATCGGAGAAACTCAAAACGTAAAGAGCCGGAAGAGACGTTTCAAAGCATTTTAGTCCGGCATGATCCAAAATTTGCTACGTAATAAGAAAATTTCGTAGGGAGAGGCTCAGTCGAATACATCGACTCCGGGACTCAGTAGATTGTTATTTCATTGACCCCGAAAGGATGAAGAGCAAAGTCGACCTCGGCGGCATTTGGACTCAGAACTTCAGAATTGGAAGAGATCTTGCTTAGCATTTTTGTCCAGTGTGGTCCAAATTGTGCTACAAGGTTAGAAATTTTGCGAGGAGAGGGTCGGTCGATCATCGACCCCAGTGCTCAACTGGTACCTATTTTATCGACCCCGAATGGATTAAAGCGCAGGTACACGTACACAAATACTCGAAAACACTTTACGGACGTCTCTAACGATCCAGACAGTTCGCCAAAAGGCTTACTATATATATTTACAAGAACGTGATTGTGAGAAGGTTTGATGGTTTATCAGTGTAACAGTTTAACGGTGTAAGGGTTTAACAGTGCAATGGTTTAACGGTGCAATAGTTTGATGGTGTCAGATTTAATGTTGTAATAGCGTGTCGATGTGATTGCATAATGGCGTGATTTGTAGAATGGTGTGATTGATAAGATTGATGGGATAATAGCGTTGTTGTATGATGGCGTCGTTTTGTCACGTGATGCTGATGTTGGGCATGTGCATGCTGGTGTTGTTGTTGTTGTTGGTGGTGGTGGTTGTGGTCTTAGTTTAACGGTGTGACGTGGTGTGGGGATTTGGTGGCAAGTTGGTGTAATGGGATTATGGCGTAATGGAGCGATAACGTGATTAGTGGATGGCAGCTATAGTAGTAGTAGTAGTAGTAGTAGCAGTTGTCGTTTGTTGTTGTTTTTGAAGTTGTAGTAGTAGCAGCCACAGCAACAACAGCAGCAGTAGTAGTAGTAGTAGTACTAATATTAAAAGCAGCGACAACAGTAAAATTGGTTGTAGTACCAGCAACAGTACAGTTACTTTCAAAAGCATCCGAGTAGTAGTAGTGGTAGTAGTAGTAGTAGTAGTAGTAGTAGTAGTCGACTAGGCATCAGCTGTAGCAGTGTTATTATAGTCAGAAGCGTTTCGTCCGGCTTGACGTGGTGAGTTCGAAATCCGCTGAGATCGATATTGCCTTTCATCGTTTCGTGGTGGATAACATAAGTACCGGTTGTGTACTGGTGGCGGGGTGGGGTGAGAGGAGGGCGATGTAATCGAATTAGCCCTTCTCCCGAAATTACTGGCCTTGTGCCAAAATTTGAAACCACCACCACCACTACCGCTATTATTATTGAGTAAGTGAGCAGCGCATGCCATCAAAGTAACACTGGGGTACAAATATACGAAGCTCCTTATACCCATCAGGACAGCCCGTCTGATAAGGGTACACCAGGCACATGCATCACAACCATATGTGCGTGACATGGTGCTCTCATACCAAGGTAAAGACCACATGAACTTGCAGGAGGGGCCCAGTTAAAGTTTTCTTCAGGTCGAGTATCCTATCCTGCTCAAAAGGTCGCTGAATAAGGTTTGTTTAAGGATGTTGAACAAAACACCCGTCTTTCCAGAGGTGAATTATCCAAACCCCAAAGAATTGCTCTCAGCACATGGCTATGATGCTCCCCTAATACCTCTGGTCGTGATCAGAGATGCACATATCGTCAGCCACAAAGGGACATGTTCGATTGGTCAGGGAAAGAGAGGGGGAGAAAGAGAGAGAGAGATGGAGAAAGGGAGAGACACAGAGAGAGAAGGAGAGAAACAAGGAGAGATAGGAGACACAGAGAGAGAGAGAGAGAGAGAGAGAGAGAGAGAAAGAGAGAGAGGGAGGGACAGAGGCAGAGAGAAAAATTAAACGGTGAGAGAGTGATAGACCAAGTTATCCAATGAAAGGGGAGGGAGAGGAGGAGAGAGAAGGGGAGAAAGAACAAGAAGATAAAGACTATAACAAAAGAACAGTGGGGCTGGGGTGGGTAAGACTGAGGAAGATTATCATTGCT
>NC_069006.1:1264225-1265118 GCF_001194135.2 Octopus bimaculoides
TATATATAGGCTTATATACATATGAATGCATACACACACACATATATATTTACACACACACATATTATGTGTTTGTGTGTGTATATTTGTGTCTATAGATGTATATGTGTGTCAGTGAATGAAAAGAATTTGGTAAAAACACGCATAAATGTAAAAAGAAAATTGACACGAAAAAAAATACCCACCAAAATAAATATATATATATATATATATATATATATACAAAAATACAACAAAGAAATAAGAATGCAGAAAGTTTCGACGAAACAAGCGAAAAACAAAAGTAAAAGAAAAATGCACATAAATTATGTCATAAAATCAATAAAATAAAAAACGCAAAACTAAATATATAACAAAAATGAGGAGAAAGAAAGAGAGAGAAAGAGAGATATTGATAAAATAAACATAAGACTACATCAATATAAATTTTTAATTATTTAACTGAGTAAATTAACTAATTAATTCAGCAATAATTAACAGGATTTATTATTATTATTATTATTATTATTATTATTGTTATTATTATCTCTACAACGGAAAACAAGTGAAGTTGGGTTGTGTGTGTAATGGCAGAAACGACGGGGTTGGGTTTTCGTAGACTTTTGGGACGAAACGATATCTGTTGGCAATAGATTCCCTAAAAAAGTATTCTATACACACACAAACACACACACACACACAAACACACACATATATATATTTGATTCAAATTCAAATTGGCTGACGACTCGCATCACGATTGAATCTCCACTTACCAACGAATTTGAATCAAACTGTTTTTATCCATACATGTAACTCTCAATAAATTGGTTTAGTGTCCTTCTTTCGTTTGTCCACACACACACACACACACACACACACACACACACACACACACACACACACACACACAC
>NC_069006.1:1265821-1266410 GCF_001194135.2 Octopus bimaculoides
AAATAGACTAAACCCCTCTCATAAAAATTTCCGGCCATATTGCCTATTGGGGAAAAGAATGATTTACAACTAATGTCGTAAAAGACGTAAGCAAAAACGACATATTTTGATGTTGGACTGATCAATAAGTATCCGGACTACTACCATAGTAATGAAGCTAAGAGCTAAACCGTTAGATTACGGGGACGTAAACACGCCAACATCAGTTGCCAAGCGATCGTGGCGGTGGTTGGGGACAAACACAGACGCACAAATACATACACACACACACACACACACACACACACACACACACAAGACTTCACTAAATCGCAAAATCCAATTTGCATAAATATCCTTATATTATGCTGGTAGCAGTGATCAATTATTGACGAGATAATGAAATAATTAACGTCTGCTCATTAAATTTTCATGAGTTAAACTATTGTAGTAATGTAAAAATGTAAGCTGCTCATGCAATCACTAACACGAGACGAAACCCCTCACTTATACATGCACACACCATACATACACACACATAAACATATACAAACCTATAAATGTATATATATATATACATATATATATATACACATATACATATATATAT
>NC_069006.1:1266510-1269474 GCF_001194135.2 Octopus bimaculoides
ATCGGAAGATTGGAGGATTCCAAGTGCTAACCTATCATGGAAAATTGGGGTTGAAGGTATGTAATTTTCTAACCCACCGAAAAGCTCAGTGGAATACTCTACTTTGAGGCAGTCAGCGCTACATCTAACACGACCCGTCGTATGGTTGACAGTCACAAGAATGGAGGTGTAATGGACATATTCTAGGCAAATGGGTACATTCTAGAAATGGGTTGCAATGGGAGACGGTAAGGAGCTGGTAGTGCTTGCAATCTTACCTTACCGCCCGAGCAGCACATGCCATTAGTTTCATTTGGAAATTTGAAAGCTTTGCAGAAACGACAATTTGAGTGTAGCACACCATTTTGTACAGAATTATCATTTTTTATAGGAATAGGATGGATCATATCTGAAAGCAGCTCCTGGTGTTGCGAAGAGCGAATTTGCATGTGATCTATTTCTGAGAGCTATTGTATTGGACCTCCGTCTAATCTGGCGTTTTAAACGTTGTTCTAATGATTCAGCATTAAGTATTACAGCATGCCTTAGCTGATATTAGGAAAATCTCATCTCCCTTCTCTCTTGAGACTGACGTGCTGCGGCATGCATCTGCTGACCTTGAGAAAGCCTCGTCTCCTTTCTCTGTGGAGACACTCGCCTTTGTTTTCTGTAATCGAGCTGGCTTTATACGTGTTTCTGGAGGGATTACATCTTTTCTTTGGTGGCATATTTTTTCAATATTGTAAACAAAAAATTATGAACATAGAAAAAATATACATTAATCTCTATTTTTGTAAGCAATAGTAAATATATATTATGTCCGTATTTTTGTATGCTGTGTAAATTTATGAAATATAAGCAAATGAACGAAATAGCGCATGTATAGAACTGCTAGTTTAACGGTAAATGCCACAATAATTATTACAGAAAGACAAAGAATTTTATGTCTTACCTTGCAACTTCTGCGATAATTATCATCCGGTGGTAATTTATCCCTAAATATGTATTGTTTTAAAGGAAATGAATATAAAATGTTGTATTGACATTGGCCAACTCACACTTCACGCACGTCAGTCGTCCACAAAGTATATAGAACTAGCAACACACAACAAGGAGAAAGAGACAAAAAAAAAATAACACGTGTCAAAAAATTTTTTTCTCTAAAAACGTTCAATGACGTTAACTGGAGTGTGGGGTTCGAATAGAAGTCATTCCACCTTTTGATTTATCATTACCATTCTTTTCGTTCGATTTTATTTTTCCTCCAGTTTTGTGTTTTTTTCTGTCCTTGTGTTGTTCCCTCTGTTTCGACCCTGTGTGGTTAATAAAAAAATTAAGTCGTCAGGTATGTATATGTATGTGTAGATGTGTATGCGTGTGTATGTGTGTGTGTGTTTAATAACGTACCGTATATAGTATGTCTGTAATTTTGTATGCAGTATAAATTAAGGAAATAGAAGCACTTGTGCAGAGAGACAAAGAATTTTATATTTTACCTGCCGACCTTGCAACTGCTTCGATAATTATTAATCGGTAATGGAATAGTAAATGTGTATTGTTTTAAAGGAAATGAAAATAAAATTTCGTATTGACACTTCACGCATGTCAGTCGTCAGGTATGTATGCGTAGATCTGTGAGTGTTTAATAACGTACCGTGATAATATGTCTGTATTTTCGTATGCAGTGTAAATTAACCCCCACAAAAATTACAGTATCGAAATGTGATTGTCTCAGTTTTGATACTGAAATAGTGGAAAAGTTTCATTTTTAAAGTGAAAGTATTTGACATGAGTGTTTTTGTTTCACTTTTGACACGTAATACTTAAATAGTGGAGGAGATATTATGTTGCCGTGGGCTCGAAGTTAAAAATTCTTTTTGACTAAAACACAACCGGGACCCTAAGCAAGGCATGTATAAAATTTGAATGAAATTGGTTGTGTAGTTCTGGAGTTTTAGGGATTCACACAGACACACAGACATACATTCTCATTTATATATATATATATATATATATATATATATATATATACACATACATACATACATAGGCACACACATTTTTATCTTCAATTTTTCATGCGTCACCTGTAACAGTCATTAGACTGTGGCCCTGCTCATGCTGTGGCAGGCTTTGGTGGGTTTAGGGGACCAAATTGACCTCAATACTCTTTTTTTTTTTTTTTGCTAATTTGCAAGAATTTCTCTTATAATTACTCAACTTAATTCTATCCCTCATTTGCACACTGGCGTTCTTGTTAACATTGGATCGTCTCAGTTATGTAACCTCACATAGACAGTACTTTCTGCAGAACATTTGCGGTTCCTCAAAGTGTTGTCTTTTGAAACGTAATTCTGCGATAGATTCCAATTACACCAAAGAATTCCCAAAGTTCCTTCGTCACCGACCAAAAGGCTCCACTCACAGATTGGAATTAATCTCCCTTCCATATTGCACGTTCTCTCGACATCCATTCTAAAGTCTACATGTTGCACAGTATTTTCAGGTCTCTCTTCTTCCTCTTCTTCTTCATCATCATCATCTTCTTCTTCATCATCGTCGTCATCTTCTTTTCTCCACTATTTTCTTCCTGTTTTTACAACATCGACGTCAAGAAGAAAACGAAGAACTACTACTACTACTACCCCACCACCACCACCACTGCTTCTACTACTACTACTACTACTACTACCACCACCATCACTACTACTACTACTACTGCTGCTGCTGCTGCTGCTCCCCCTACTACTACTACAATAATTATTGATACTATTCTTAAAGTAGTTGCAGTTCTGTTGTTGTTGGCGGCGGTAGTGGTTCTGCCGCTGGCTCTTCTCGTACACCTATTGACGGTGCTGCTGTTGGTGCTGCCGGCCCTGCTGCCGCTGCTGCTGGTGACATTGATGATGTAGACACAGATCAATATGTTGTTCTGATATAAGAGAAACGAAGCCATATCCAACAGGATTAGTCACGTGCTGAAAT
>NC_069006.1:1269917-1270768 GCF_001194135.2 Octopus bimaculoides
TATATATATATATATATATATATATATATATATGTATATATATATATATATATATGTAGGTAGATAGATAGATAGATAGATATGCAGACGTATACATACATACAGACAAACGGCTACATACACATATATATTTATATTCATTTATTTATACAGTGATAGATGTGTATATAAGTATCTAAAATATACATACATACTTATATACATACATATATATGTGTGTGGGTGCAAGTATATGTATATATACATATATATATATAAATGTATATGTATATATAAATATATATACACAAACACATATGCATGTATATATATATATACATGCATATAAATATATAGATATACACACTATACACAGGTGTAGGTTGAACGCATATAGATACTCATGTAGTTGGTGTTTAAATTGCAGCGCCCGAAGTAGGCAACACATTTACATATAACAATACACACACACAGACAAACACACACGCACACACACACACACACACACACACACACACACACTCATAAACACACAAATACCCTTGTGCATGTGTACAGCAGGGAGTGTGTGGCAGAGTGCTGGGAAAGTGCGTGCGTAGTTGAGAATGCAAATGTGTGTATGTGTGTGTATGTGTAAAAAAAAGTTGTGTGTGTAAATCTCAAATATAGCAACAAAAATTATAAATAAGATACACCTGTGTGTGTGTATATATACACACGCAGACTCTCACGCACGCATCTATACATAGAAACACACACACACACGTATATATGTGTTCTTGTAGATATAGAGAGAATCATACATATATGTATATGCATACATATATATATATATATATATATATATATATATATATATATATATATATATA
>NC_069006.1:1271239-1276856 GCF_001194135.2 Octopus bimaculoides
ATAACGATAACTGCAAATATAGCAGCAACGGTAACAACTCATATTTTAATGACTCGAGAAACGGATACATTTTTGCTGTGTATTATTGAAAAAAAGTAAATGCTTTATATATATATATATATATATATATATATAGGCCGTGTGGTAAGCAGCTTGCTTACCAACCACGTGGTTCCGGGTTCAGTCCCACTGCGTGGCAGCTTGGACAAGTATCTTCTGCTATAGTCGCGGGCCGACCAAAACCTTGTGAGTGGATTTGGTAGACGGAAATTGAAAGAAGCCCGTCGTATATATGTGTATGTATATACGTGTGTGTGTTTGTGTGTCTGTTTGTCCCCCTAACATCACTTGACAACCGTAACTTAGCTGCTCGGCAAAAGAGACCGATAGAGTAAGTACTAGGTTTACAAAGAATAAGTCCTGGTGTCCATTTCCTAAACTAAAGGCGGTGCTCCAGCATGGACGCAGTCAAATGACTGAAACAAGTAAAAGAGTATATATATATATAAACAATATATATATTTATCTATTATATTTTATTTACATCACATATACGTATGTATGTATTTACATACATATGTATTTCTCCACACATGCACACACAGATAAATATATATATATATTCATATCTATGTATGCATATACATGTGTATATATATATGTATACACACACATATACGTATATATGTATGTATATATATGTGTGTATACATATATATATATATATATATATATATATATATATTTATTTATTTATTTATTTACATACATATATACATACATATATGTATATAATGTGTATAGATATATGTATATCTATCTCTCTGTCTGTCTATTTGTCTGTCTGACTGTTTAGTGAATGTATATGGATATGTGTACCGTGGGGAAAAGTGGATATCTGACGTTTCTTTGCTGAACCTTGGTCTGCTGGGGAATCCGTGGAATGAAACTAATCTGGCTGACTAATCTATATTTTTAGCATCGTTGACCACTAACTCTGATTGGTTTACGGGCACTCACCCCGCACCCGCCGACTGCACGTATAGTCACACTTTGACACACATACATGTACGCGCATATGCTCTCATACGCACACATTCACAAAGACACACACGTGCAGACTCAAACACAGTAAAACACACATTGAAACACACTCACACACACACACACACGCTTATAGGTACATATATATATATATATATATATATATATATATATATATATATACCATAAGTGGAAGCGCAATAGCCCAGTGGTTCGGGCAGCGGATTCGCATTTGTAGGATCATGGTTTCGATTCCAAGACCGAGCGTTGTGAGTGTTTATTGAGCGAAAACACCTAAAGCTCCACGAGGCTCCGGCAGGGGATGGCGCCGAACCCTGCTGTACTCTCTCACGACAAAGTCCTCTTACTCTTTCTTCCTGTTTCTGTTGTATCTCTGTTACAAAGTGTCAGCCTTGTCACACTGAATCTTCCCGAAATTACGTTAAGGGTACACGTGTCTGTGGAGTGCTCAGCCACTTGCACGTTAATTTCACGAGCAGGCTGTTCCGTTGATCGGATCAACTGGAACCCTCGTAGTCGTATATATATATATATATATATATATATATATGTATGTATAAATATTTATATATGTGTGTGTGTGTATGTGTTTGTGTTTGTGTATGCAAGTGTTTATATTCGATGGGTTGTTAGCCTTATGATGGTGAAGCATAATTCTTCAATGCTTTGTTGTAGCTTTGCGATATTTATAAAATGAACGTTTTTTGATGCGTCTCTCAAATCATCAGGTTTTGAGTTTCTCTCATAATGCAGTACAAAATCAAGCAATAAAGAAATAAATAAAATGAATAAATAAATGGACAATATAGTTTATGTCGAAATTAAAACTGAAAAATGTTATAAAAAGTAAAAAATTTAGAAAATTACTGAAATCTAATGTAAAAACTGCTTCTTTCAGGTATTTTGTTACAAAAAAGGAATTTTTTTCTGCTGCCATCTTTATATGATTGAAAATAGGCGAAAACTTATTCAATTTTCAAAAACGATACGGAAAAATTGTATAAGTGAAGTAGATCTACAAAAACCAAAACAACCATAAAACTTTTCCATAAAATTTTTTAGAGGTTAATTCAAATAAGTTTCGAAAGGATGAAAATAAAATAAAATAGAAAAAAATCTATCAAATTTATCTGAAAGCACAACCGTTATCGATTCTGACACAAGGCCGGCATCAGCCCATTATTTGACTGGTGTTTTTTTACAGAACCCAAAAAGATGAAAGCACAAAGAGGACCTCAACGACTCGTAAGGTAAAGACCCGGAAAAAACAAACAAACTCGCTAAAGATTTCTTCTAACTATCGAACACTCATGATAATACAGCAATGCCTCGACTACCGTGCGCGTTACGTTTTAAAACCTCATGCGATAGGTGAAAATCCGCGAAGTAGAAATAGTACTGTATATATTTGTTTTTACTATTTTTATGATTTGTATATATTTATTTTATTATAAATGCAAAACAACACAACACACTCGCCCCCACCCCACCCGAGTTTCGTTTTCCATACATTATATGCGATTCTTTGTTTATACTCATCTACGGTACACAACGTATTTTCTTTTCATATATTTATTACTCATTAATTTATTAATTTTTAGGCGTGAAAATGCTTATTTTACCACAGAAATAATTAAAATCTAAAAAAAATATAAACACCTATCGGCTGCGGAAACCCGCAATATACTGAAGAGTTCGCGATATAAAGTTACATATGTTAGCCAAAAATATCCGCGATGTACAGAGAGCGCGATAGGCAACCCGCGATATGGCGAGTGCTTTACTGTCTACCATTTTAGTAGTTAGTCTCAAATACTATGCACCTAGTCTCTGCAAGAAATAAGCAGATGAGTTATTTTACATCCGAAACGAACTTTCTTTGCGGTTCTTTCCTGACCCTGTATTTACACAAAAAGGAATTTCCAGTGCATATCTAATTGCAGCAATGGCTCTATTTCCAGAATTCTATTATCTAAAGCAGCGGTCTTCAAGCATTATTATATCTATGGACCTCTTTGATTCCTATTTTACCCATCTGGACCCTAAAGGCCATTCTATGTTTAAAACAAAAATCCCTGTTACATTTTTATAATTAAATATTATTAGGAAGTGTATAAAAATAATTGAGATATTTTGTTTATCGTAGAAGTATACCCAGCTTGCTTGAGTGGAGGCGCAATGGCCCAGTGGTTAGGGCAGCGGACTCGTGGTCATAGGATCGCGGTTTCGATTCCCAGACCGGGCGTTGTGAGTGTTTATTGAGCGAAAACACCTAAAACTCCACGAGGCTCCGGCAGGGGATGGCGGCGAACCCACCACAACTCTTACACCACAACTTTCTCTCACTCTTTCTTCCTGTTTCTGTTGTAGCTGTAATTCAAAGGGCCAGCCTTGTCACACTGTGTCACGCTGAATATCCCCGAGAACTACGTTAAGGGTACACGTGTCTGTGGAGTGCTCAGTCACTTGCACGTTAATTTCACGAGCAGGCTGTTCCGTTGATCGGATCAACTGGAACCCTCGACGTCGTAAGCGACGGAGTGTCAACAACAACATATCCAGCTTGCACATAAAACTTAGCAACAATCATTCGGACTCCGGTTGAGTACCACTCACCTAATGAGTCATCATTAAGACATTACTGTAGAATTTCAAGTAGCTTTGGCTGTTATTTCTAGCGGGTTGCGTGACCATGTGCAAGTTCCTTCGTCCCGTTGCATTGGATTTGTTGTTGATGGTTGCGTGGGTCTTGTTGTTTATCCGCAAACCGTTCTTATGATGAAAGATAATCCGTCTATGAACATCAAGCGTTTTTCTCAGATCTAATTTCGAGGAGTTGGAAATTGGGTACTATTTCTAGCGCGTGGAGCGAACTCATGGATGGGCTCCGATTTCTCGTTCAATATGAGAATTTCTATAAGATTGCAAATGTCCCCCTTAATAAGGTTTAAACTAATTATGAGAAAAGAAATAATAAAAGAGGGACAAAATATGACAAAGAAGAATGCGAAAATTGCAATTAAATTTGACAAGGCATAATTAAAGTTTAACGAGTTGCAGTAAAAATGAAAATTTCAGCTGCGGTTTTGCAGAGTAGGGGGGGGGGAGGACACGTACACCAGATGTACAAACATGCACGTAAGGTAAACGAGAAAGCAAATAAACAGGAGACCGGCACATATTCGTACATACATTCACGCGTCTATCTATCTATCTATCTATCTGAGTTTCTGTGTATGTGGGTCTGTTTGCGTGTATGTATGTATGTATGTATGTATATATGTGTGTGCGTGCCCGTAGACGGAAGCGTATAAATGGGCGATGATCGTTATCTCGAACGAGTTGCATTAAATTTAAGCCAAAAACCGTTGTCCGTGGTATATGAATTAAAAGCAACCTGCAGAATGTTGGCACGGCATCTAACATTTCGTGGAAGAACTGCAATTCTTGTTAAAGGAGGAAAGAAACAAAATGGTGAAGTAGACAGATAAGAGAGGGAGAGAGTGGGAGAGAGTGGGAGGGAGAGAGTGGGAGAGAAAGAGAAAGGGGTGTGAGGAGAGATATCTGAAGAGAGAGAGTGGGGAGAGTAAAAGAGAAAAAGAGAGGGAATGCGAGAGAGAGAAAGAAGATACACAGGTGGACAAATAAATAGATTAACAGATAAACATTGATAGGTAAACAGATGACGAGACTGGGAGATGGATAGACAGACAGATAGGTAGGTAGGTAGATAGATGGAGAGGTAGATAGATAGGTGGATAGAGAGGTAGATAGGTAGATAGATAGCAAGTTACTAAGGGAGCTAGTCAGACAGATAGATAAACAGACAACAAGCAGACAGACAGATTGATGGACAGATAGACGGGAGAGATAGACTGAGAAACAGGCAGATAGATGGACAGATAGAAAGCTAGATAGATGAATTGAGAGAGAGAGAGAGAAACAGAGAGAGTGAGCGATGAATGGATACAGAGGTACATAAGATAGATTGGGAGAACGATAGCTAAATAGATGGGGAGGTAGATAAATAGACGGATAGACATACGGATAGATAAATAGATAGAGGGATGGATAGATAGATAGATAAATAGATAGGTAGGTAGATAGTTAGATAGATAGATAGGTAGATAGATAGATAGGTAGATAGATAGATAGATAGATAGATAGATTGCAGAAGGTAAAGACAGGCCAGCAATAATAAGAGTAAACATACGGATCAAGGAAGGTTTAAATTTATCGTATTTATTTCATGTTCCTTATTGCTATTTCTTAAGGCTAGTCATATCCCGAGGGTGATGGTCAATTATAGCTGGCCACACTATGGTCTAATTAGTAACATTCAGCCGTGTGTTGGCCAGCTCTGAATTCCACTTTAGTGTCATGGCTTAATTATTGCGTTCTGTTTCACGATTGGACAGTTGCCGTTATTCATGGCCGATGACAAAAGGTTGAAAATTAGCACTTCCGTTCTGATTGGCGGAAGACACAGCAGCAAAGGAAGGCAGGAATGTATATCTATATCTATATATATATATATATATATATATATATA
>NC_069006.1:1276866-1278449 GCF_001194135.2 Octopus bimaculoides
ATATATATATATATATATATATATATATATATATATTATACATGCATTCACATATGCACACAGACAGATGTGCCTGTGTATGCGTGTGTATGTTTTTATGGAAAAGTATATATATATACTTGCACATACACATATATATACACATATGTATATATACATATATATATATATATATACATATATCTGTGTGTAGGCTTACATGTATGTGTATATTTATCTATCTATCTATATATATATATATATGTATGTATTATGTGTGTGTATGCACAAACATATACGGACGAATACATAAGTAGATAGATAGATAGATAGATAGATAGATAGATAGATAGATAGATAGATAGATAGATAGATAGATAGATATGTGCATATTGTTACATATATATGTAAACACACACACACATGCATTCATACATTACTGGAGAGAGCGAAAACGCAGAGAATGAGGAAGCAAGACAGAGTGTAAAAGTGTTTGTTTGACGAGACAGTGACCGAGGAGGATACACACACACACACACACACACACATTCACAAATGCGTACGAACACGCACACACAAATAGCGGAGAAAACATCGAGAAAATGGCTGAGCAGTTTGGAGTGTTTTCTACTCTCGGTGGCTAAGGTTGTGCAGCTGACAGTGAAAGCGAAGGTATTGATGTTCACGTTGTTGCTATTTTGTACCCGGTCGCATTTGATCACATTGTCTTATAACACCTTTAACTCACACGTATTTTTGAAGGACTGCTCTATCGAATCTTGTAAGTCGGGAGGGTCATTAAGCCACTAATTAACACACGTAGTGGTTCTCTTTCACTTCTTCTATTAACCAGGTTTAACAGACTTGAAGCAAATGTGCAGTCGAGAAGGTATGTCATTGATGGAGTTATCAATGGCGATGAAAGGACTTTGGCAAAGCTCATTGATTGATTGACCATACAATTAATCATGCAATCAACCAGTTAATTGGTTAAATGATTAATCACTTGAGTAATAATAATGGTTTCAAATTTTGGTAAAGGCCAGCGTTTTTTGTGGGGTCATATGGGAGATGGGGTGACTTGATTACATCGATTTCACTGTTCAACAGTTATTCATTTTATCAACTCCGAAAAGATGAAAAATAATGTTTGAAGTGACGTAAGATGAAAATCTATCTAGCAGCGGCCATCTCGTATTTATTCTGACACGGCGTATCTAAGCATATTTTATCCATTGCCGACATCATTTTAGAACGGTAGTGCGAAATTTGTATGAGATTTAACTGTTACTTCTTGTAGATCTAGCGACAATATGTGGAGGTGCAATGGCTCAGTGGTCAGGGCAGCGCACTCGCGGTCATAGGATCGCGGTTTCGATTCCCAGACCGGGCGTTGTGAGTGTTTATTGAGCAAAAACACCTAAAGCTCCACGAGGCTCCGGCAGGGGATGGTGGCGAACCCTGCTGTACTCTTTCACCACAACTTTCTGTCACTCTTACTTCCTGTCTCTGTTGTGCCTGTAATTCAAAGGGTCAGCCTTGTCACGCTGAATATCCCCCGTGAACTACGTTAAGGTTACACGTGTCTGTGGAGTGCTCAGCCA
>NC_069006.1:1278459-1283598 GCF_001194135.2 Octopus bimaculoides
AGGCTCCGGCAGGGGATGGTGGCGAACCCTGCTGTACTCTTTCACCACAACTTTCTGTCACTCTTACTTCCTGTCTCTGTTGTGCCTGTAATTCAAAGGGTCAGCCTTGTCACGCTGAATATCCCCCGTGAACTACGTTAAGGTTACACGTGTCTGTGGAGTGCTCAGCCACTTGCACGTTAATTTCACGAGCAGGCTGTTCCGTTGATCGGATCAACTGGAACCCTCGACGTCGTAAGCGACGGAATGCCAACAACAACAACAGCGACAATATACAGCAGAGTTTGTCAAGGTGAGACGTAGAAATTTGGAGAAGGTATGGGTTACTTCAGAATGGTTTGTAAGGATGTAAAGTGAATAAAACTTCCAATGGAGTTTTAATAGAGTTTCAAACGATTTTATCAGTTCAGCCCTTTGGCTTTCAGTAAATGATTTAAAGGATATCGTAATTCGTTGGAAGCCTCACAGTATACAGAAACGAGCCACGTGACTAAAAACACCTTTTAGCAATGAGGATGCAGAATTAATTAAAATACGTAAGGTGATGTGAATGAAATTAAAGCTAATATAAAGATACTGTGTTAATTTATATGACTGTGTGGTTAAGATGTTCGCTTTTCAACCACATGGTTTCTGATTTAGTCCAGCTGCGCTTTTCCTTGGGTAACTGTCTTCTACTATAACCCGGGGTGGACCAGTTTGTTTTGAGTGAATTTGATTGGCGGAAACTTGGTGGAAGCACGTTATAGATATAATTTTGTATGTGCTTGTGTGTGTATTTGTATCCACACCAATTGTTTGAAGACAAGTGTTGGCTTGCTTCCGTCTCCGTAACTTAACAGTTCGACAAAAGAAATTGAAGAATAGTGAGGTCAATTTATCCGACTAAACTGCCCGAAGCAATGCCCCAGCATGGCCACAGTCCAGTGGCCGAAACAAAAAAAAAATAAATAAAAGCAAATTACTTAATATTTGTAAAATATTTCGGGAAAACATCTTTTCAAATACAAACAAGTTAAAAGCCCTGAAAAATGTGTTGATACCGAAACGCCATTCTGGAGTGCCCATAAACGGGTAAGTTATAGGTATACTGTTTACATGGCAAGTACAAACGGTGTCGTATTTTTTTGAATAGCAATATCATATAATTGCATAACCTTTGGCGCTAGATGATGCACAAGTTCACATAGAGGATGGAAGTCCTTTGGTGTTGGCCATTTATTCCTTGCACCATCAGATTGAAGAATATCACTTGATGATATCTTTGATATGCGCTGTTACCTTGTCATGGAATTCTCTTGAGGAGAATAGAAAAGAATGTTTGCGTGGCTTTCCTTCTAGCGTTTCCTTTTAATTTTTTCAAAGTACTATTTTATCGGTTAAAGGTAATTGCGAGATAGTAAAAGAGAGAGGAAGAAAGAGAGAAAGAAAGAGAGAGAGAATGAGAGTAAGAGATAGAAAGAAAGAGAAGAGAGAGAGAGAGATGAAGAACGAGAGTAAGAGAGAGAAAGAAAGAGAGGAGAGAGAGAGAGAGGGGGAGAGATAAAGAATGAGAGTAAGAGAGAGAAAGAAAAAGAGAAAGAGAGAGAGAGAGAGAGAGAGGGATAAAGAATGAGAGTAAGAAACAGAAAGAAAGAGAGAGAAATGAGGAATGAGAATAAGAGAGAAAGAGAGTGAGAGAGGGAAAGTGAGTGAAAAAGTGAGTGAGAGAGATAAAGTGTAGAGAAAGAATTTGAGATTGTGGAAAGAGAGGGGGAGAGAGAGGAGAGCGAGGGAAGGAGGGAGAGAGAGGAGTGAGAGTGAGTGATAGAAAGGGGAAGTTAGCGCGAGACAAAGAACGAGTGAGAGAAGAATGAAAAGAGAAAGGGAGAGAGAAAGAGAGTGCATGTGTAGGAGAGGGAAGAAAAGAAAGGGAAAAAGAAGAGGTTGAGACAGAAATAACGAAATGCTGAAGAAAAAGAAGAGTGAAAGAAAGAGGGAGAGAGAAAGAGAGTGTATGTGTAGGAGTGGGAAGAAAGGAAAGGGAAAAAGAAGAGGTTGAGAGAGACATAGCGAAATGCTGAAGAAAAAGAAGAGTGAAAGAGAGAGGAATAAAGAAAAAGAAGAAAGAAAAAGCTGAGAGGACTGGAGTAACGTGACATGAAAGGTATTGTTCAGAGCCCCAACAAGCCTGGGAATCGAACCCCATCCTTTACAATCCTGAACCCAGCAACCTTAAACGTTACGCCACGAACCCTTCCTACCCACCCCCTAATCCCATTAAGCAGTAAACTACAATATCATTCTTCGGTTAGATGGCGTGCCTGCATAATATCTACTCTCTGTATAAAATTACACGGAACAGGCTTCTGGAAGCTTTCATTGGAACCATTCTCTGTCGACTCTGCAGGAATTTACAGAGACATCGAAGAAGCAGACGGAAAGATATCTCCTGCCATTCCACGCGGAGATTCAATAATACACCGAATGAACTATCGATTAGCATTATTTTGGACAATTCTTGGAGGTCAGAGGTGAAGATATTTGCCATTTTCAACGTAAGAGTGGAATAAATAAAGAAACAAAATTAAACGCGGCTAACTTCTGAGTAGTAGTAGCAGTGGTGGTGGTTGTAGTAGTGGTTGTAGTAGTAATTGTGGTTGTGGTAGTAGTCGTCGTAGTAGAAGTGGCATTGGTGGTAAAAATAGTAGAGGTACGAGCAGTAGAGGTGGTGGTAGTAGTAGGAGTAGTAGTGGTGGTAGTGGTTGTGGTGGTTGTAGTAGTGATTGTAGTAGTAGTTTTGGTTGTGCTAGTAGTGTTGATGGTAGCGGTCGTCGTAGTAGAAGTGGCATAGGTGGTAGTTGTAAAAAGTAGTAGAGGTACTAGCAGTAGAGGTACTAGCAGTAGAGGTAGTAGTAGTAGTAGTTGTTGTTGTTGTTGTAGAAGGAATAATAGTTGTAATAATGGTGGAGGTAGTAGTAGTAGTAGTCGCTTATTCTCTTGTTCATTTCTGAATTTTGCTCATTTGGTTCTTTCTCCTTCATTCTTCGATTTAATTTTCTTACTTTCTCTCTTTGATTGTTTCTTTCTCTCTCTCTCTCTCTCTCTCTCTCTCTCTCTCTGTTTCACATTTATGATGCCCCTGTTTGCTTCTTTCCTTTTTCTCTCCCTTTCTGGCTTTCATTCATGTCATTCCTCTTTCATTCCGCTTTTCCTTCTTTCGTCCCTTCTCTCTTTCCTTCTCTCTTTCTTTCCTTTACATCATTCTTCGCTTCTATATTTCTTTCATTGCTCCTGTCTTTCATTTCTTTCTTCCTTCCTTGCTTCCTTCCTTTCTTTCTTTCGTTTATTTCCTTCCTCTCTTCTTTCATTCTTCTCTTCTCCCATTAAATTGTTTCCTTGTTTCTTTCCAAACTTTCCTTCATTCATTTCTCTCTTTCCTTCATTTCATTCTCCCCTCCTTTCTTTCTTTCTTTCCTTCATGCATTTTATTCTTCCCCTCTATCTTTACTTCTATATTTCTCTCTCTCTCTCTCTCTCTCTCTCTTTGTCATTATTCGTATTTCCTTGTTTCTCTTCCTTCACTCAACTTTATCGTTCCCCCCGTCTTATACACTCTCTCTCCACCTCTCTTTCTCTCTTCCGCTTCGTTTCTCACTCTCGGTCTCTCTCATCTCTCTTCCTCCCTTTCTCCTTCTCTCTCTTCCTCTCCGTCTCCCTCTCCTCCTCTCTCCTCCTTCTCTGTCTCTCTCTCCTTCTCTCTCTTCCTCTTTCTCTCCTCTCCGGTTCTCTCTCACCTTCTCCCTCTCTCTCTCTTTCTCTCTCTTCCTCTCATACTCTTCCATGTCCTCACCTCCTCTCTCTCCTCCTTCCTCTCCTTCTTTCCTCTCTCTTCCACCCTATTCTTCTTTCTCTTATTCTCCCTCTCTCTTCTCTCTCTCTGTTTATCTCATCTTTACCACTCTCTCATCTCATCTATCCCTCTCTTTCACCCTCTCTCTCTCCCACTCTATTTCCTATCCCCCTCCTCCTCCTCCCCTCCCACCCCACCCTTCCACATGTCATCTACAATATTTGGACAGGTTTTGTATTTTCTATCAAAAACGAATCTGTTTCCACCAAAAGAAAATCCCATAATATTGATTTCTGTTTTCAACTTAACTTGTTTTTCTATTTATAATGATCATCATCATCATCACCATCACCGTCATCGTCATTGTCATCATTTTGGCAATGATGATGATCATTGTGATGATGATCATGATGATGATGATCATCATCATCGTCAGCGTCAGCGTTTCAGCCTTCATCATCAAAAACATCATTTACGTCATCGTTGTAGTCCATCATCATCGTCATCACCATCATCATTATCAAAATCATCATTGTCATGATCGTCATCACCATCGTCATTATCATCGTCACCGTCATTATCATCGTCATCATCGTCATCATCATTGTCAACATCATCATCATGAAAATCATCAGATTCATCAGCGTCATCATCATCAACAAACACATAATCGTTATCGACATAAACTTCTTCATCATTATCATGAATGTCACCATCATTATCATCGTCATCATCGTCATCGTCATCACCACCACCACCATCATCATCATCATCGTCGTCGTTGTCGTCGTCGTCATCGACGACATCTTCATCGCCAACAGCAACAGCAACAACCACCACCTCGTAGTTATCATAAATATATTATTGCTAATGTAAATTCTAAAATTATTTCTATCATCAGTTAAGGATGACAGCAGCAACCGCAACAAGAATAACGAATATTATTCTATTACCATCACCATCATCATCATCGTCATCATCGTCATCATCGTCGTCATCAGCATCGTCACCACCATCACCACGATCAGTACAACCAATATCATCATCATTATCATAATCATAATCATCAACAACACCATAATCAACACCAACATCATCATCATCATCATCATCACCACCACCAACACCATAAACACTGTCACCATCCTCCTCCTCATTTTCTCATCCTCCCCATCATCATAATCATCGCCACCATCACCACCACCACCAACAACAACAACAGCAAGAACAGCAACAGCATCACCACCATAACCACCAGCATCATCATCATCTTCATCATCATCATTTGATATTTCTCGTGGAAATTT
>NC_069006.1:1284650-1286798 GCF_001194135.2 Octopus bimaculoides
TATATATATATGTATGTATGTATGTATATATACATATTCATATGTGTGTGCGTGCACACGCATATGAATATGTGTAATTATTTTATACTTTCATATTAGGTTATTTAAGGAAATGTATGAAAACCTGGAATTGTATTTATTAAAATAAACTGTGTTAATAAATGTATGAAAGCAACCGCATTTTTGCATGAGGCAAAAACATTACTTCCATACATAGAAACACGCACATACATACATATATATATATGTGTATATATATATATACAGAGAGTGAAAGAGAGGGAGAAGGAGAGAGAAATTGATAGAGAGGAAGTAAGAGAGAGGTAGATACATAACACAGGATGAGTGCTTCGTTTGGTCTTCCACTAAAACTTCGGCTTGAACACACAAATGAAAAGTGTGGTGTTGAGACTGCCTGTCAGAGGCGGCTAGAAGTGGTTTCTCCTTGAGCAGGTAGACGTAGATGAGAGTAAAAATTGAAAAAAATAAAATGTTTGCCATCACTAGAAAAAAACATTTGATATAAATTTTCTTGGTGATAATGCCAAATGTTTTGTCGTAATAACGTAAACAAACCAACAGCGGCTGTCAAGTGGTCGTGGAGCGTAAGCAGTGTGTGTTTGTGTTATCTTATAATCGTCTTAAAAATCTATCTTTGATTATATTTTCGACTTGAAAAATAATTAACTAATTACCGGAGAATCATTGCTTTCTTCTCATGCTATTCTGTCTAGCAGACCTTGTGGATGTATCGTAATGCGTTCGTTGATTGAATTTAAACGAAAATTTTCCAACAATGTCAGCCATATTGGGTTTGAAATTGTGCGTGATTCTCCTTTTGTTTCATTGATTGAATTCTGAGATATTGCGCTTTCCTCTGTCACATTTGTAATAACAGCTCGTTTGAAATGTTTAGGTGCCAAGTAAAAATATGTTTATAAGAAATTGAACAAAATAAAGATTAAGAGAAATCAAGAGATAGAACGACGGAGCGATGGAGTGAACGGTGGCAATAGGAAGAAAATATCGGATGCAAATACGAAAACATGGCGTACAGGTTAGTAAAAAGTAGGTGTGTCTATATGTGTGTGCGTGCGTGCGTGCATGTGTGTGTGTGTATTTATCTATCTATCATTCTGTCTATCACTCTGTCTATCACTCTCTCTCTTTGTCTCTCTCACTTCAGCCATGTAGTGGCGCATGTGTTTTCGTCCATCTGTCTTTTCCTTCTCACTGGACTTTTCTTTCTTTCCTCTTTGATGAAGGTCCATGCATGAAACGTCACATAATCTCTGTCTTCCAATTTAGACTAACTTTCAGCGCCAAACTAATGCATTGAGTAAAACATAAATTCTTATTTATGATTTAGTGCCTATATATATATATATATATATATATATATATATATATAATTGGCAGAATGAAATAAAAAATCCAAGGCTATGAGAGATTTTAGAACATTTATAAAGGGAAGGTCTTTCAGCTGTTTCCACGATATTTTATAGATACCATCATGAGAGATAGTGTGAGAAAATGGTTAATAAAATAGTTATTATAGAGAAGATATGAAATACAGAGGGAAGTGGAAGAATGAACATAGAAGTGAGAAACGTATGCATATTGTATCCGTAGTTTCATTATTTGAGCAGAATGGTGTACATTTAAGTTTCCTGTACCTTGTGTGTAACTTCAAATGGTATTTATAATTGGTTATTCCAAGCATAGAGTCTTGCACATCTTCTCTAACCGACCCCTCCCCTCCTTCAAAGAAGCCCACAACCAACGAGACCTCTTGGTCTACAGCTTCTTCCCTAACCCAACCTCACGACGCGGCTCGTTCCCCTGCTCCCGCTCACGCTGGTGCACTTGCCTTTACCTTTTCAACACCACGCTCCTCAAAGGCACCCATCATCGACTATCATATCACCGACTCCTTCACCTGCACTTCTACCAATGTCATCTACTGCATCTCCTGCTCTCTCTGCCTTTCTCTATACATCGGGCAAACGGAACGCCAGAAACGGAACGCCACGATAGATCGCTAGCTACTACACATTCTTTATTTTCTCTCCTTACTTTCTTTCTGTGTTCCTTTCTGTCGAAGAGCGTAGGCTGGAGACGTGAAAGATTTTTTCACTTCGCGAGCGT
>NC_069006.1:1286808-1287239 GCF_001194135.2 Octopus bimaculoides
AGAGAGAGAGAGAGAGAGAGAGAGAGAGAGAGAGAGAGAGAGAGAGAGATAGAGAAAAAGAGACAGAGACAGAGAGAGACAGAGACGATTTAAAGAACAGTGCTCTGTAACACACATAATTTGGCATAGAAGAAAACTAATTCAATATGTTTTATGACAAAAACATTGAGGAAATCTTCTAAGCATTATTAGAAGCAACACAATGAGGGAAATGGCATGGAATATTTACCATTATTTGAGGCACACATCGCACCAACATACCGCAACGTGTAAAATCTGCAGCTTTTAATAATTAGTTGGAACCAACCAAAATCGATTATATTTTTGAATGAGTACTATATGGCTTCATATAAACATACCTATATTTGAGAGTGTATGTATGTATATATATATATATATATATATATATATATATATATATATATATATAT
>NC_069006.1:1287461-1290143 GCF_001194135.2 Octopus bimaculoides
TATATATATATATATATATATATATATATATATATATATATTTAGTTCATCGCCGGTTTCTTTGATAAGTGCATGGATTATTTCATGAATTATAAAGAATACAATTTCTCCTTTGAAATAATGTGTGACTGAGCATATCGGAGGCGCGTGTACTTTTATCTGAATTCTTATCCACATTACGTGTAGCACAGTTTATGGCAAGGTGGCTCTTCAAGTTGTATTTACTGTTGGCTTGTCGTTTGACCAACATTTGTCCCTTCAAATTTTATATTTATATCTATTCGACAGGTTTCGAACATGAACCAAAAACCTGTAATGGGTGGAGCTGAAGCTATATTAAATGACGAAAAAAAGATCAAGACTTGATTTCATGCTGCATGAAAGACCTACGAAGCGTCTTTCAATGTAAGAGAATTGACCTCATAGATCTAACATGGAGAAGGATGAAACTAATTTTACGTAAGTTTAGCATGCTAAACTTACGTTTTATTCATCCATTGACATTTACTTGTGCTCAGTTTTACATTCTTTTATTTCTCGTTGTCTTCAGATTTCTCTGGTTGATGTGTTTCTGTGGTTATACCTATGTGGTTTTTCAAGTGTCTGATTTTACGTGGTTAATGTAAAATTGGTTTCACTCTAGCAGCTTTTAATAAACTTTCTCCACTATTACCTACATATGAGTCGATATCTCCTCTAGTTAACTCCAAGCTTCAGATCATCCAGGTAGAGTAAATGGTTCCATAAATATTTCTGAACCGATATCCTGCCTTTGCCTTCCTAAATTCTAAACTGAGTGGGACCAAACATAAGACAAATATTAAAGGGAACAATGATTCTCCTTGGAAAATTCCTCTTTTAATATTAACTTACCCTATCAATGTGTCACCTGAGTAGAGATCTACTTTCCATTTCTTCATGCTAAAGCTAATTAATTCTCTTATGTTGTCTGCTTTACTAGATATACTCAGACAATCACTTATCCATGAGTGTGGGATCATGTCATAGGCTTTCCTATAATCTGTCCATGCCATTGTTAGATTTTTCTTTCTAGTTTTTACTTCATTTAGAACTACTTTGTATATATATATATAACAGATTATGTGTTCCTCTAGCCTTCTCCCTGCAACCTTTCTGTTCTTCTGGTAGTAGATTCTGGTTGTTAAGGTCCTCGTAAATGCTTTCTTGAAGCATTCCTGTTAACAGCTTCCACACTAATGGTAAGTAAGTGATTGGTATATATTTGCTAGCTTTATTAACCTTGCTCTTATCCTTCATAATGAGTATTGTCCTCCCTCTTGTGTCATCCAATCTGGTATTATTCCTTCAATAAGGCAATCCTGAAGCTGTTCCCTTAGCCTCCCATCTAAACTACTGAATTTCTTCAGCCAATCCCTTTGAACTGAATCTGGTCCTTGGCCCTTCCTCCAATTAGTCATTTTTCCTAACGCCTTACTCATTAATGCACTAGACTTGGCTGCTTCTCACTCACTATTTCTTCCCTCTCTTCTTCTTCATCTTCTTCGTATTATTATTAATATTATTAAGGCGGTGAACTGGCAAAATTGTTTGCACGCCGGACGAAATGCTAAACGGCATTTCGTCCGCCTTGACGTTCAGAGTTCAAATCCCGCCGAGGCTGACTTCGCCTGTCATCCTTTCGGAGGTCGAAAAGTTAAGTACCAGTGAAACACTGGGGTCGATGTAATCGACTTGTCCCCTCGCCACAAATTGCAGGCTTTGTGCCTTTGGTAGAAAGATTATTATTATTCTAATTATTATTCTACTTATTATTATTATTATTATTATTATTAGTTGTAATAGTAGCAGGAATAGCAACATGAGTCGTAGTAGCAGCAAGAACCACATCAATATCATCATCATCATCATCATCATCATCATCAGCAGCAGCAGCAGCAGCAACAACGGCAACAGTAGTAGTAGTGGCATGCAGCAACACTAGTGGTTCTAGTAGTAGTGGTAACAGCAATAGTAGCAAAGACAGTAGTAGCAGTAACAGTAGTAGTGGTAGTAGTGGTAGTAGTAGTAGTAGTAGTAGTAATAGTAGTGGTGGTGGCGGTGGTAGTAGTAGTGGTGGTGGTAGTAGTAGTAGTATAGTAGTAGTAGTGGTAGTGG
Organism: Octopus bimaculoides; assembly: GCF_001194135.2. Taxonomy (NCBI): domain Eukaryota; kingdom Metazoa; phylum Mollusca; class Cephalopoda; order Octopoda; family Octopodidae; genus Octopus; species Octopus bimaculoides. The sequence goes on from NC_069006.1 coordinate 1,289,598, forward strand.
TGGTGGTGGTGGTAGCGGTGGTAGTAGTAGTTGTAGTAGTAGCAACAGCAGTGGAGACACTCTCCCACCGTCAGTCCCACGAGCGACAGCGTCACACACAGAGCAAAGATTGCAGAGACGCACGTGAGTAAAATGCAAAACGGTGATAAGGAAAGACATCGTCATATAAATGGATAACAACAACAGGTACACGTGACTTGTGCTGAATTGCTGCCACCGTTCCGTGCTGTGAACACCAACACACACACACAAACACACACACACACACACACACACACACACACAAACACACACAAACAAAGACACACGCGCGCGCAAGCACAAACAAACACACATGAGTGCGCGTGCATGCATGTTCACGCACTTAGAGTTACATTCATACACGCATGCTCACAAACAATTACACACATACACACTCATAATGAGATCTTACACAATCAAGCATGGAAGGAATATGGAGACGTGTGTGTGTCTATATCTGTGCGCATGTATGCGTCTATGTGCATGTGTATATATATATATATATATATATATATATATATATAT
>NC_069006.1:1290153-1291475 GCF_001194135.2 Octopus bimaculoides
ATATATATATATATCCATATATATATATATATGTATATATATATATATATGAACATTTATAGATATGTATAATATATATATTTATAGATAAGTCAATATATGTTTATAAATATGTAATCATATTTATATATTTATATATATTTATATCTATGCATGAGTTCATACAGATATACACACGCACACGCACGTACACACACACACACAAAGGTATATGGGTGTACATTCCATATTCATAATCACATAAATAACAAAGAAAATATATACCACCACACATTGCATAATGACATACAAACATACATACATACATGTTTATATATACATATATATATATATATATGTATATATATATATATATATATATATTTATATATATGTATGTATGTATGCTTGTACGTATGTGTGTATGTATTGAGATGAGATGCGGAAATTGGATACACAAAGTTTATGAATGAACCGTATTGAAAAGTTGCATCCATAAACATCTTGTATAAAATTGGATATATAAATTTTTATTTATAAATTGCATTTATGAACTGAATTTAGAAAGCTGTGTATACATGAAATGTATGTTTATAAATGGCGTCTCTAACCTACATAGACACAAACACACACACACATAGATTTCTGTTTATATACATGCGTTTCTATCTATCTATGTTTGTATGCGTATATATATATATATATATATATATATATATATATATATATATATATGTATGTATAGAAATACAGATACATATACACACATACGTACATACATACATAAATGCATACATACATACATATATACACAGACATACACGCACACATGCATACATATATCATAAATACTCTCATAATCACTTCAATTTCAAACAGAAAAATTATTTTTATTTCCTGAATCTGATTTCCGATTTCGAAGTACATACAAACACAAATACATACATACATACATACATACATACATACATACATACATACATACATGCATACGTATACACACATGGGCAGATAAACAGATAAATATATATACGCTGTACGTACTGAGAGAAGCTTGTAAATATACACCCGTATACACGTCTCGTATTACTTTAATAGTCGGCGTTCAGAAGAAATTAATGGCAATATATATGGTGATATTTAACTGAATACATCATCGAAGACACCACGTATGTTGTGTGTGTGTTTGTGTGTATAAATATGCTTGTATATATTTATATACGTATGTATATCTGCACAAATATGTATGTATATGTGCATGTATCTATATATTTATCTGTATATACTTATATATTTATGCATATATGTATGTGTATTTTTATATATATATTTATATATATATA
>NC_069006.1:1291485-1294847 GCF_001194135.2 Octopus bimaculoides
TATAATATATATATATATATATTGTATGCATATAATATTCTGAAATAAAGTGTTTCTGGTCAGGCTGTGAAACCATTTTATGGCTATAATTTCTTACGTGAACAACAGGTTCCCACAATACGGCGGAGAGCTTCAGCGTACGTTCAACCTTTGTAGGCCTCATCAACTTCATGGCGATTAGCACATCAGACTGGATATAAACAATTGTACATTCGCATATATATGTATCTATGCTAGCATTTTGCATCGAAACACATGTACACACGTACAGACAAACGAACGCACGTAAACTTTCACACACGCGCTCACACAAATATATATATGCATTAATATGAACCCATGAATACATAAATATATACATATAGTCGAACATATTATATTTATTATGCGTTAACATATGTATGTATTCATACATAAATTTATTATTCTTTTATATATTTTTATATATATATATATATATATATATATATGTGTGTGTCTATAGATATATAAATATATATACATGTATACATATAAGTATATATATATATATATATATATGCACTTATATAATACATATATATGTATATTTATATAAATATATGTATATTATGTATATTTATATATATAACTATATACATATATATGTATTTATATATACATGTACATACATACATACATACACACACATACACACACACACACACACACACACACACACACACACACACACACACACACACACACACACATATATATATATATATATATATATATACACATACACGTATGTACTTGAGCCTTGTATATATATATTTCACTGTAAACGATTTGCTGAAGAAAGATTCGGCCATAAAATCGCAACCGAAATTGCATATCACAATAAAGCATAGGAATTTAATGGATTGTCTTTAAGAATATGTATCTCTGGTTGCTTTGAGTGATGAATATATTTTGGTTAGGAAAGGATGGTTTTCGTTGTTCCCGTAATTCAACATAAACTGTCTTATATGGAATTATCTAGCTTATGTACTCAGAAGCATATTCTTACATGTTTACATACATGCATACGGACAGACAGACTGACAGACAGGCAAGCAGACAGTCAAAAGTATTATTATTGGAGCATCAGGACACATATCCACCCGTATAGAAGAAAGTATGACTGATCTTGGTATCTCGGGGAGAGAATGCAAATACGTATTTCATATGCTACAAATGATCAGGAAATCTATTGAAATGTGCACAGCTTCTTAAGATTTAAAGGGGGATCATTAAAACAAGATGCTTTCCTTCACAACTTTGCTACCCAAGTAAGTAGAAGGTCAAAATTTACTCTAAAATTGATAAGAGAAATTCAAGAATATACATACATATCTGTCTCTCTCTCTCTCTTTCTCTCTCTTCCTCCTTTATTCTACCGTTGCTCTCACGTGACCATCGGCTATCTTCCTTTTCCTAACTCGAGCGTCTTTCTGTCCCTCCTGTCTGCTGCACACATCAGATGCATTCTTCTCTGTCTCCTCTCCTATTTTTTCTCCTGATAAAACGTGTTCCTCCAGCGTTCGCCACCTCAGATCGTTATGGCTTAGCAGCCCTTACTGTTTGTTCTTCCCTGTCCTGTTTTTGTTACCAACTTTGAGCCTCCGCAAATCCCAAATCTTATTTTGGCTTGCTGGAGTAACCGTTTCCTCGAAGGCGCATCTTGTAATTGATCGAAATGTGGAGTAGATAAAACAGCCGACACCTGGTGAAAGGTCGTTCTTTATGTTATATGTCTTACTTTTCCATTTGATAGATAAATAGATAGATAGATAGATAGATAGATAGATAGATAGATACACGCTCGCATTCGCGCACACGCACATATAAATATACTCACAGACAGATTGACACATTCATTCACAATTAACGCTAGCTACGCAACGTTGCTTCAACTAGATTCCCAACATCACGCATGAATGGTTCCAGGGTTGACAAATGTCAACGGGTGATGTATTACATTCTATAACAACACCTTATCATTGTAAAACGGAATTCGTGATATACAGCAGTCACATCCATCGCTATTACGAAATATCAAGCTAAATGAGTTAGAAGTTATCTTTCTTCACAAATGAAATTACTGTTTATTGAAATAAATCATGCAAATAAAATGGAATAATTCATTTGGTCATTAAAATTAAAAGTTTATTAATAATAACTGGATGTTCGTTAATGTGCGATTTACAAACATGATAAATGGAGACACGGAAGCATCAAGTGTTTTCCTCGTGATGAGATGAAATTATTACGTGTTCTGCAAACAAACTTTTAATAACCTCAGTCTACAGTGTATGTGTGCGTCTGTGTGTGTATGATATATGTGCATATCTATGCACAAACACACACACACACACGCACGCACACGTGTACATACGTATATATATACATACGTAAATATATATATATATATGTATGTATGTATGTATGTATGTATGTATGTATATTCTGAGAGAAAGATGTCTACAGCTTGCGTTCATTTAGCGATACGTGCTATAAATGTCTCTATCTTTCTGTGTGCAAGAGTGTGGATGCGCCTTGGTATATATGCTTACATACGGGTGTTTTGTCTCTAGAAACAATCCGTAGAAAGCAATTCTGAAATGTGCAGAAGTGACTACGCTAATCTAAGGATTCTGTACATGGTGTGTCTGCGCGTGTGTGTGAGTGTGTGTGTGTATATATATATAAGTATGTATGCAAGTATGTATGTGTGTGCATATATTTATGTGTGTATGTATCAAACAAGACTCAACGCTTTATATATCAAAGGTTCACATTGAACTGCTATGAACACGAACTGCCAATAGCTCACAGTTCTTTGTTTTTTAACAATGAGGTAGTTCACTTTTTAGTCACTTGGTGGGTAGTCGGAACGCTTCCACGACAGGATCCTTGTTTTTCAAACGCTTCAGTGATATAATTTTCATTATTCATTATTCCTCCTTCACGTTCGACTATGGCTTAGTGGTTAGAGTATTCGACTCACGATTGAAAGGTTGTTAGTTCGAGACCCACCGACGTGTCGTGTTTTTGAGCAAGGCGTTTTATTTCACGTTGCTGCTCCAGCCCACTCCAACACGAACCTCCATAAGGACCACGTGAAGGATACGTGTCTGAAGAGAGCTCAGCCATTTGCACATTAATCTCACGAGCAGGCTCTTCCGTTGATCGCATCAAGTGAAACAGTCATCATTGTAACAGACGTAGTTCCAATTTACACTCCATATATATGCAAACATACACATCTTAAACACGTACAATACATACATACAAACATGCACATACGAGATATGTATGCTCATATATATATATATATATATATATATATATATATATAT
>NC_069006.1:1294857-1296170 GCF_001194135.2 Octopus bimaculoides
ATATATATATATATATATATATATACATATATGTATGTATGTATGTATTAGAAAATTAGATGGCAATGCTGTCAGAAAATTACATGGCAAGTCTGTAAAATTGGCATCATAAACTCGATAAAAAAACACAACTTATCTTGAAGATCCCACGAGGAAGTAAAACGTGAGAAAGTAAAAAAAATATTTAATCAAACCAATATCCAAAACGAACAAGTGCAGTACTCCATACAGAGCGTACATACACACACATATACATGCATGCATACATACATACATACATACCTGCATATATACATACATATATAAATACATACATACATGCATACATACATATATACACATACATACATGCATACATACATACATAATACATACATGCATACATAGTTGCATACACACATACATGCATACATACATATATGCACATACATACATACATGCATACATACATACATACTGCATACATACATACATACATACTTCCATGCATATATACATATGTACATACTTGTTCATACATATATTTATATAATGTGTGTAATTTTTTTAAACATGTGTATATTCCAATACACACACACATATCTATATCTCTCTCTCTATATATATATGCTTCTGTAGCAATGTGTATGTGTGTGTGTGTGTGTCTGTCTGTCTGTCTGTGTCTGTGTGTAAATGTGAATGTCTAACAGCAGGAACTTGATGTGTCCAAGAAAAACATCACAAATGAAAACTTTTACAACGGATACCTTTATCAAAATATATACAACATATATTTTAAATTTGTCTGCCTGCCTGAGTGCCTGTCTGCTTGTCTGTCTGTGTGTTTGCCTCTGCTGCCCTGTCTGTCTTTATATCTATCAATCTATGTATATATGAATGTATGAATGAATGTAAGAATGTATCTATCAATCAGTCTGTTTGTCTATTTATTTATCTAAGTATCTATGTATCTATCTATCGATCGATCAATCGATCTGAAAGTCCTTTTGCCTATTTGTCTCTCTATCTATCCGTCTATGTATCTATCTATCTATCTGTCTGTCTGTCTCTCTATGTGTCTCTGTGTCTGTCTGTCTACATGCCTGTGTGTCTGTGTATGTATGTATGTATGTATGTATGTATGTATGTATGTATGTATCTATCTATCTGTCCCTCTGTGTGTCTGTCTGTCTATCTATCCATACATGTCTGTATATAGACACGTACACACAGAGCTACATGAAGCATTTCTTTTAAAGGAATGGCTGCGCGTTTGGCATCGACTGAACGCTACACCCCCACAGGAAATCTACACAGGGGAGTCATTCAGTGTA
>NC_069006.1:1300649-1301827 GCF_001194135.2 Octopus bimaculoides
ACATATATGTGTGTTGTGTTTGTGTGCATATGTGTATGTGTGTGTGTATATATGCACATGTACACACACACACACACACACACATATTTATACATGTAGTACATACACACACAGACACACATATATATATATACATATATTAATATATATATATATGTATACATACGTGTACGTACGTACACATACGCACATATATACACATACATATATTTATATATGTGTATATATATGTGTATATATATATACACATATATATACTTTCCGTATTCCCGAGCGTCATACTAATATATACTTTTGTTATTTACACCACCTGTCCTCGTCTGTTGTTATTTTTTGTATATTCTCCCATATATATATATACACATATATATGCATATATTTTAATATGTATATATATTTATATATATATATATATATGCACATACATACACACATACGTAGAGGCACATACATACGGATGCGTGTGTCATTGGGTACACAGACAACTAAGTGAAAGATACACCAGTACTTTAAGTAACTTAATGAAATATTAAAAAGCAGTTAAATTATTTAAAGTCCATCTCTCTGGGCTTGAAATGGAATTTATAATCAAGAACCAAATCGCATTTAAAAGACATCAGTAAATAAAGCAGAAATGTGAGATTATAAGGCATAGTTTCTATATGTTATCGTGGTAATTAGCCGCTGATCAAATAAATGTATCGCTAATGAGGTGCTCAGATATTTATGGCTGTGGCAGGCAAGCAATCCGATCAGGAGAGATCGAGCGAATGACGCCTAGCATGGTAGTAAATGGTGCAATGTGACTAAGGCCGACGTAATATAATATCTTCTCGGTCGTGGTAAGGCGACGAGCTGGCAGACACGTTAGCACGCCGGGCGAAATGCTTAGCGGTATTTCGTCAGTTTTTTTTTTAGTCTGAGTTCAAATTCCGCAGTGGTCGACTTTGCCTTTCAACCTTCCGCGGTCGATAAATTAAGTATTAGTTGTGTACTGGAGTCGATCTAATCGACTGCCTCCTTCTCCAAAATTTCAGGCCTTGTGCCTAGAGTAGAAAAGAAATGGCACAATGTGACTAAAGTCCTGGTAATATAGTGCTAGAAATAAAAGTTAAAATGTTCTAATGCCGAAGGAAAAGCACATAAATGTACACACATATGCTCACAAGTGCTGCAAG
>NC_069006.1:1302222-1302939 GCF_001194135.2 Octopus bimaculoides
TATATATCGAAGGAGGAGTGGGTGTGTGGTATGTAGTTTGCTTACCAACCACATGGTTCCGGGTTCAGTCTCACTGCGTGGCACTTTGGGCAAGTGTCTCCTATAGTCTCGGACCGACCAAAACCTTGTGAGTAGATTTGGTAGACGGAAACTTAAAAAACCCCGTCGTACATATATATATGTGTGTGTGTATGTTTGTGTGTCTGTGTTTGCTCCCCCCCCCATATCGCTGGACAACCGACGCTGCTGTGTTTACGTCCCCGTCAGCTAGCGGTTCGGCAAAAGAGAATGATTACATAGAAAAAGTCCTAGGGTCGATTTGTTCAGCTAAAAGCACCGCTCCAGCGTGGCCGCAGTCAAATGACTGAAACAAGTAAAAGAATAAAGAATATATATAAATATATATAATCATATGTTAAGTGTGTCCACAATTCTATGAAGAGAAGGGGTTCAATCCTTTTCTGATGTACAGTATATTTCGCATTGTGAGAATAATATCTGAAGGGGTCACAAACTCCTATCAGAATTTCCATAGTTCAAGGAAATATTACGCATTGGGAAATGAGTTTGCAGCCTATAAGATAGAGTTCTTAACAAGTATGTATGTATGTATGCATGTATGTATGTATGTATCTGTCTATATTCTCCTCTCTCTGTTTCTCTTCTTATTCTCTTTGTATATTTATATATGCATATATATATATATATATATATATA
>NC_069006.1:1305359-1313663 GCF_001194135.2 Octopus bimaculoides
TATATATATATATATATATATATGACATCTGATCACGCAATTTTCTCGTCGTGCTCGATTGTGGCAAATTTAGTGAACCATTCACTCTTCCCCTTGCGATGATCCTAACAGCCGCTCGTCGTGACACCACAGGGCAAGCTAAACAGTATTTTTATGTGTTACCTGTTACGTAAATCATGTTAAGTTTCGCTTGGAAACATATGTAGTCTCATTCTACCTTCTCCATTCTATACACTCGTGATCCCGAGTTGAAAGTCGAGTATAGAGAGGGTTCACCTTTGAAAACATGGGTGTTTCGTTCAGCATCCTTAAACAAATCTTATTTAGGGACCTTTTGAGCAGGATGGACTCATCGACCGGAAGAAAATTCTAACTGGGCTCCACCTGCAAGGTTATGCGCTATTTATCTTGATATGAGATCACCATGTCGCGTACGTATGGTTGTGATGCATGTGCCTAGTGTACCCTTATCAGACAGGTTGTCGTGATAGCTATATTGGGCTTCGCATATTTGTACCCCAGTGTCACTTTGAATGCATGCACTGCTCTCTCACAAAGTTATAATAATAATAATAATAATAATAATAATAATAATAATAATAATAATAATAATAGTTTCAAATTCCGACACAAGGCCACCAATTTCAAGTGGTGGGTAAGTCGATTACTCTGATCCCAATGTTCAACTGTACTTATTTTATCGAATTCGGTAGAACGAAAGGCAAGGTCGACCTCGGAGGTAACTTGAACTCAGAATGTAAAGACAGACGGAGTAACGCTTAGCATTCTCTACGCCATGCTAACGATTCTGCCGTCTTACCAGCTTATGTGGTGCAATGATCATATGAATAAGAACTGAATGCTATGGCTTAAGTGGATAGATATATGAAAAGTCAACAGATAATTTTCTCCATCGCATACGGAGATCATGTTTTGTTCCTAATTCTCGTTACGAACAACACTTAGAATCTAAATACAATGTAAACAAGATTAAATATATAGAATTAAACTCCTCTTTCAAGCTTCCAAGATAAGAGTATCATAAACTTAAGTGGTTCACAACACTAAATAATAGTTATATGTAATAAAAACAGAAATAGAGGCAACTTCTCAACCGGGTGTTTAAACAAGGTCTAGGATTTAAAACAGAAGCACGTCCTTGTAGTAAGAGTGATAAAAGCGTTGAGGTGGGAGAAACGTTGGGACGCCGGATTAATGTAAGTAGCAGACGTCTGGAAGACTCCGAATGTATTATCTAATCGGTACGGAGCCGACATTAGACTTCATTGGAGACATATAGAGAAACTCCATCAAAAACTAGCTCGTCTTTCAAACCATCTAACTTTCCTGTGTAGATGTAGAGACTCAAAGCTAATACCACCTGGCTTGAATATAATGACACCAGTGGATTCATATAAAGCTAGAAGAGTAGCGGAAAAGGCAGGACATGCCCTCGTCCGTGAGAGGATCCATTACAACCGTTGGAAAAAACATCAACTAAATAACGAAATCAAAGAGAGGCTATCTTCTTTACTTAGAAAAATAACTAGAGATGACGACAGAAAGAGAATCCAACAAGATCTAGGAAAATCGTACATGAAAGAATTTGAAACGGTGAAGACACGCCAGATTAAGAAGTTTATGAAACTCAAAGGTCGGAGAATGAAGACTGAAGTCCATCACCCACCTGTGAAAGCAGTGATTAATGTAAGTAGCCGACGTCTGGAAGACTCCGACGAAGGCTGGAGGGTATATCAGCCGAAACGTTGTGTTAACAACAAACAAGATGAGGACGAATATCCGTCAAATGTAGATAATGTAAATAAAGTATTTCGTCTGCCTTTCATCGTTTCGGGGTCGATAAATTAAGTAGCATTTGTGTACTGGGGTCGATCTAATCGACTGGCCCCCTCCTCCAAAATTTCGTGCCTTGTGACTTGAGCAGAAAAGAATTATAGTAAGAGTGTTAATCGAGATGATAGATAATCAGGGATAATGATGAATGTATGGAAAAAATTGTAGTTATTTAACGTTAATAAATTTATAAAGATTCAGAAAGATAATGCTACCAAACGAATCTTAATTCTTTATTTCTATGGCATTGTAAAAAAATTCCATTCCTGAACAACAAAAAGAGATAAGTAAAACATAGCCCTTCCCCGACTGATAATATTTCCTGTAAATACACTAAAACAAAAGATGGGTAGGAAGCAGAGATATGTGGACAAAGCAATTACGTACTTACATTAATTAAACAATTGGCGGCGATTATATCTGCCAATATTAGTCCGTCATTTCGACCACATTATTTTCTACTCTAGGCACAAGGCCCGAAATTTTGGGAGAGGAGCCAGTCGATTAGATCAGCCCAGTACGCAGCTGGTACTTAATTTATTGACCTCGAAAGTATGAAGGGTAAAGTCGAACGTAAAGACAGACGAAATACCGCTAAGCATTTCGCCCTCCTTGCTAACGCTTCTGCCCGCCCGCCACCTTGTTATTTCGACCGTATTATACTAGAATGACACAAGTTACTATCTGCGGAACAGTGATAACGGATAAAAAGAAATTCCAGCCTACAAATCTCGAGTAACTATGGAAGCACACAACATCGTTAAACAAGATGTATGATAAGGATGTTAGTTTTGCAACCTAGTGATGTGGAGTTTAGTGCCACTGCGTGGCCCTTTGGGAGAGTGACTCTTGCTATAACGCCAGATCGATAAATGCTTTGTAAGTAAATTTGGTAGACAGAGAGAAACTGTGTGGAAGCTGGTTTTCTATGTATATATAAAAAAATATATATACACAGACACACACATACGGCAAATAAGAAAATGGAGAGGATAATCAATCGACAACGACCAGCCTGTAGACATCCATTTAATTGATTACAATCACATGCATAAGTAATCAAAATAAACCAATGAAATAAGCAAATAAACTAGTAAATAAATAAAAATAAATAAATGAATATGAATAAATGAGTTAAAAATACTAAGTTCTTACAGATGTTTCTACTATATATATATATATATATATATATATATATATATATATATATGTATATACATACATGTATATATATATATATACAAATATATATAATAATAATAGTAATAATATATACGTGAATATATGTATGTATATATACATATATTAGCGTAATATAATATGATATAATAATAATAATAATAATATATATATATTTGCATACACATCTATAAAGTCATGCATCTCTGGCTATTTGACATTGCAATTGAAGTATGTAGTTTCTATCATATCACTGACATGATACGGTGTGTTAATGACACGCATGTAGCTAAGCGTTTTAGAGACAAACTCTTCTGTCTTCTTTGGGTTTTCTATATTTTCTGTACGTAATGTTACATACTAGCACGTGCATTCTAACAAAATGATATATTCTAACAAAATGATAATGTGATCGTGAATCCCTCTTACGATAAATCGCTAGCCACTTGAGAATACACATGAATATATAATGGATATTTGATTAGCAATTTTTTAAACAAAACTATACAAATAAATGTATGGATATACGTATGTATATATGTGTGTCTATGCGCATGTATTCATGTTTTGTGCCTTCAATGTTAGTCTTTGTTGGTGCTTCACTCTTTATCAATGGCGCAAACAGATGATAAAGGTCTGAAACTGCACTCATAGCAGAGTCCCATCGTTACAAACGAATTACTTCACATTCTCTCGAAGATTTTGCATTTTTATGCAAAATAAAATAAATTAAAATTGTCGCTGATAGAGACATAGATTCTAAAATCAAATATTCGAAATATCATGTCCGGTAAGTTAACCGTCATCAACTCACCCCAGGGAAAGTACATTGTCATCAGTTCACCGTTTTTCTTTTCTTTTTATTTGAATAAAATAGCTTTTAACTATTATTGGTGACATATTATGGAGATAGTTGAGGCACAATGGCCCAGTGGTTAGGGCAGCGGACTCGCGGTCATAGGATCGCGGTTTCGATTCCCAGACTGGGCGTTGTGAGTGTTTATTGAGCGAAAACACCTAAAGCTCCACGAGGCTCTGGCAGGGGATGGTGGCGAACCCTGCTGTACTCTTTCACCACAACTTTCTCTCACTCTTACTTCCTGTTTCTGTTGTGCCTGTAATTCAAAGGGCCAGCCTTGTCACACTGTGTCACGCTGAATCTCCCTCGAGAACTACGTTAAGGGTATTTGTGTCTGTGGAGTGCTCAGCCACTTGCACGTCAATTTCACGAGCAGGCTGTTCCGTTGATCGGATCAACTGGAACACTCGACGTCGTAAGCGACGGACTGCCAACATTATGGAGATATTTTCTCGGTAAACTTTCCCCGCGTTAAACTTTCTTCGCGGCGAGCTTTCTTCACGGTGAATTGATGGCGGTGAACTTAACTGTAATCTCAAAATATTGCTTTGGTCCGAGGCTAGAACATCTGTCATGAGTACAGAAGACGTGGGTTCGAGTTCTACTTTCAGCCTTCAAATATTCTAGCAATATATATATGTGTGTATGCATGCTTGTATGTATGTATATGTATGCCCACATACACACACGCACACACACACAAGTATATACATGCGAATAAGTGTGTACTTATGCAAATGTACGAGTTCTTTGCGCAAAGATTGATAATGTCTCAGGCAGATGTTACATGCGCATTTATACTCATGTAATGCTTTCATCATTTGGGCAAACGAAGGGGAAAATATTGATTTATAAAAATCTCACTTTATATAAAAGAGACGATCGTAAAAGGTTGATTTTAAAGATTTTTTCAAACAGCGTCTCACCAGTTGTAAAACATTTACATCTAAAAGTGCATCGCAGGCCATATATAGCGGTGAAATTAAAACACAAATAGGGCTCTCGCAATAACAATAATAATAATAATAATAATAATAATAAAATTAGTAGTAATATTCGTAGTGCGAGTTGTAGGAATAGGATAACAATAAATTTTACATTTTATATTAACGAAAATAAGGCGAATATTCATATTAGTAAAAATGATAACGGTGATGATGATGATGATAATAATTACATCAATAATAATAACAACAGTACTACTAGAAGTAGTTGTGGTAGTAGTAGTAATACTAACAACATCAACTTACATTTTATAACAATAATAAAAAGAATAATAAAAATTAAAAAAGAATAATAAAATTATAATAACACTAATAGTAGTAGTAGTTTTAATAGTAGTAGTAGTAATATTGATATTATAATTATTATTATTAATAATAATAATAATGATGAGGATGATAATAATAATAATGATGATGATGATGATAATAATAACAGAACAATAATAATAAAATAATAATAATAATAATAATAATAATAATAAACGTAATTGTACATTTGTATAGTAATATAATTAATATATATATATATATATGTATATATATATATATATATATATATATATATATATATATATATATATATATATATATAACTGAAATCAACGGGAAATATATAAATATTGAATACAAATGTACAGGTGTGTAGATATGCGTTACATTGTATGAACCTATCAAAGAATATAGGTGAGTGTATATTACATATGTGCACGCGTGTTGTAAGGGTTTGGAGCATTTTCTGCCTACTTCTCCTTTGTATAGATGCGTAGATGCCTGCATACAAGGGTTTGTATGTGTTTCTCTTTGTATTTTCTGTGTGCGAGTGTGTATTTATAGTCGTACTTAAGTACGTATATGTATCTATGCATGCATCCTTATCTGTATATGTATGTATGTATGTATGTATGCATGTATGTATGTGTATGTGTGTGTGTTTGTATGTGTGTGTGTGTGTACCTGTCTAACTTTCCAGCTGTTTCTCTCATTGTCTGTCATTTTGTCTATATCTACCTATCACTCTGTCTATGTATCACTTAACACACACACACACACACACACACACACACACACACACACATATATATATAGGCACGCACACACATGCACACGCACAGACAAACACATACGCACTCATACACACACACACACACACACACATGCAGTTATCCACGCGCGCGCATAATTTGTTTACATGTTTCTTATTGGGTTATTCACTCACGTTGTTTTCTAATAATATCAAACACCATCACCCCCACCACCACCATCAGAAAAGCAATAACAAGCGCATCATCAGCATCATCATCATCATCATGAATAAGAAAAACAATAATATTAATAATACCAATGTTAATGATGATATCAATAATAAAAATGATGATAATATTAATAATAATACTAATAATAATAACAATAGAATAATATTAATAATGAGAATAATAAGAAAAAAATATAAATAAAAATAATGATAATATTGATAACGATAACAACAACAACAACAACCATTGCTGCAGAACAACGAACAGAGAACAAAAATCTGATTCGCCTTTCCACAACACAAGTCCAAAGGAAAGAGTACAGCTCCGTTCAGAAACCATAGAATGTAGCGCAACCACCCCCACTCCTCTCTTTCTCACCCCCCTCGATCTTTCTCTCTCTCACTTCCTCTGTTTCTCCCTTTCACATTCCCTCTCTTTCACCGTCTCTTTCTCACGCAAACATTCTCCTCGAAGCAATGCTAAAACTTCCATTTTACGTTCATTTGAAATATCGGAAAGCAGAACCCACCAACCAGCCACACAGCCAACCCCTTCTACGCCCCATCATTCCATACCAATGGATTTTAAGGGTTTTATGTTCTGTTTTTGAAGGGGGAGGGTTCTTTTACGTAGGTTTCTTCTTCGTTTTTATTTATTTATTTATTTCATTTGATTTCTCTTGTATTTCTTTCTTTTGTCTTGTTTTTTATTTTGGTTTCTTCCCATGATGCGTGTCTGCGCAATAATGCAGTCGTTGCTATTTCGGGATGAAAATGCGCCCGACATCTTTAAAACGCTTCTCCTTTGAAACATCGCGAAACACAGAGAAACAAATAACTCACCTTCACGTGAGCAAATGAAGAGAAAGCGGCGAGGAGGACTACTACTACTACTACTACTACTACTACTACTACTACTATTGTTGTTGATAAAATTAGTAATATTTAATTCAAATTTATATGTACAGGGCTTGAAATGCGGAATGTACTATTACTACTACTACTACTACAGCTGCTACTACTACTTCTACTACTACTACTACTACTACTACTACTGCTGCTGCTGCTGCTGCTACTACTACTACTGCTGCTGCTACTACTATACTACTACTACTATTGTTGATAAAAAATTAATTATGATATTTATTTCTACTATATGTACAGGGCCTGACATGTGTGTGGAATGGAGAGTGGTGTAGTCGAATGCATCGACTCCAGTGATCAAGTGATACTTATTTTATCGATCCTGAAAGGACGAAAGGCTAAGTCGACCTCGGTGAAATTTGAACTCGGAACGTAAAGACGGGCGAAATGCCGCACAGCATTTTCCCCGGCGCGCTAATGATTCTGCCAGCTCGCCGCCTTAATAATAATAATAATAATAGTAATTGATGGCACGCACTACTCTCTCACTCAATAATAATAATAATAATAATAATAATAATAATAATAATAATAATAATAATAATAATAATAATAATAATAATAATGATCTCATTTATTTGCCTCAAGGGCGTAAGATGAGGGGACAATACAAAAACAGATATAAAGGGTAGGGGTTCACATATATACGGTAAACACTGATAATGAAGGGACATACACATAGCATATAAAGGTTAAAAAAAGGTGGCGGCGAGGATGATGGAGATGTGGCCCTCCTGATGTAAGAAGGCCTCTAGGTATAATCGAGGGACCCCACTGTCTGAGATTTCTCTGAAACCCCAAGAGCAAGTGCCCTCTCCAATTCCTTCTCTCCGACTCACAGGTCTACAAGTACCATCCACTCTTGCCGTTTTTGCATCTTTCACCCCACCTTTCAGTAAACTCACTGGAGGACAACACTTCACTCTCTACTCTCAATTTCCTTTTCGAGTGAAACTTGAAGAAGTCAGTGAGACTTCCTCTACCAAAGAGGAATGTATCTGTCCTCACGCCTGAATATGTGGCATTAATAATAATAATCGACATAGCATACCGCGGTGACAACAGGATCAATGTGAAAGAAGATGAAAAAAATAAACAGCTATGACGATTTGAGGTGAGAAATACGAAGGTTGTGGCCCATGAAGAGAGCAGACATAGTACCAATAGTAATTGGTGCAGTTGGAAGTATCGGCACTCAACTACCAACATGGCTGAAAGAGATCGGTGCAAGT
>NC_069006.1:1317584-1318340 GCF_001194135.2 Octopus bimaculoides
CACACACACACACACACACACACACACACACACACACACACACACACACACACACACACACTCTCAGACATGCATAATTCGATGCATAGAGAAACTCACGCATGCATATATCCATCTATTTATATACGTAATTATACGGAAGCATGTACACACACACGTATATACACATGCATATATACTCAGATATATACATACCCATAGGCGCAAATGTAAACATATAGATATACAAATAGCCATATATGCATATAAATACCTATATATATAGATTGAGATACATATACCTTTACATACACACATGTATATATGTATGTGTATGTGCATATATATATATATATATATATATATATATATATATATATATATATATATATATATATATATATATATATGTATATATATATATATATGTATATATATATATATATACGCCATACATGTGCACAATACACATACCCCATGAAAATATCATAAAACAAAATTCACAAAATATCAAACTACAATAAACCCACAAAGATATAACGTTAGAAAGAAATATTGATTACCAATAACAAGGATATAGTATATCATAGACGGAATCTACTAGGCTGCTTTACACACACAAACACACACACACTCACATATTATGAATATGTGTATACGCATACGAATGTTTATATGTCTTTATACATGCACACACACGTGAATATATTCATACATATATATGTGTGATTGTGGGTGCATGTATATATATATATATATATATATATATATATATAT
>NC_069006.1:1318350-1319032 GCF_001194135.2 Octopus bimaculoides
ATATATATATATATATATATATATATATATATATATGCGTGGGTATGTACGGCGCGAAACAGCAAGACCAAGAGGGGAAACCGATATAAGTATATACAATAAACTCAAGAAGATATCAATATTAGAAATGCAAGTGATGGTGATGATCATTATAATAATGATGATGATGCTGATGCTGATAACAATAATAATAATAATGATAATAATAATAATAGTGGTGACAATAATAATAATGATAACAATAATAATAACAATGATAATAATAATGATAATAATAATAATAAAAATGATGATAATGATGATGATCATAATAATAATAATAATAATAGTGCTAACAATAATAATAATATTAATGATAGTAATAATGATATTGATAAAATCGTATTAGTAAGAATATGAAGCGCAATAGTAACAATAAATATAAGTTATATAATAACTACTATAATAAAAATAACAATAATCATATATATATCTAATGGGCTATATATCATTTTGCAATGGGTGGATATGTCTAGCTAAAATGGCGGAAAATTTTAGAAGCAAAAGAAATACAAAATCTATGAAGAAAAAAGTAGGTGATGTTAATGCGAATTTGCAGTTATAACAGCCATAGTAACACGTTTGTAGATATATATATATATATATATATATATATATATATATATATATATATATATATATA
>NC_069006.1:1319209-1320472 GCF_001194135.2 Octopus bimaculoides
TATATATATATATACCATATACGTACATGCAACCATACCCAACCGCATATATGTACATAAAATTTATTATTGTTATTATCATTATTATTATTATTATTATTATTATTATTATTATTATTTTTATCATTGCTACTATGGGCAGGTATAACCAGCTTGAGATAGAGAGAAACTGTAAGATAGAGAGAAACTGTAAGATAGAGTGTGGAAGACATTGAGATAGAGTAAGGGTGAGAGAGAGAGAGAGAGAGAGAGAGAGAGAGAGGGAATGGTATAGTGAGATAGCGATATATTCATACCAGACACACATATACACAGTTAAACAGAGCTGCATGCAAGCGTGTACAGACCCGCGCACGCAAAGACACACACAGACGCAACAAACACACACACACACAATAGTGATATCATTATTATTATTATTATTGATATTAGCAGGTTATATCTGCATATGTATTTATTCCTGCAAATCGTTGGTTGAAATCAAAGTGAATTAAAAAGCGGGTGGTCATTCGTAAAAAATAAAGAATAGACATAAAGAATAGACATGCGATACACGTATAACACAGACACACAAACAGACACACACGCACACACAGACAAGTACATACATATATATATAGATAAATGTAAGAAAAAAGAGCCTTTTTACGCCTACACTTTCAAAAAACAATATGACACAGGCAGAATCTGCAGACATGCGCAAGAACTCGAATGTATATGGGTGAGTGTGTGTGTGTATATATATATAAATAGACACACATATACGTACGTATTTAAACACACACATACGCACACTCATATATATAAATATACATATCCATACTCATATATACGTATGTATATACATACACACACAGACACACACACACATATATATATATATTTATATATGCATACATATATACATAAATATGCATATATACATGAATACATGTATATATATATATATATATATATATATATATATATATATATGTATTCACAGACACATTTATACATCTTTTACCAAGTCATATCTATTTTACACAGTCCATTCTTTTTTCACCAAGCAAAAATGTATATTATATCTGTTTATGGACACTTACACAGGTGTGTGTGTGTGTGTGTATCCTTGACACTATATGTAAGTATAAAATATACAACCAAATATCTTTATTACTTTTAATATACATTAAATAATGTGGAAACATTTTGAGTGATAGAATAAATCTATACATACTGAAGTTTTAAAATATATATACGTATACCAATATATATATATAT
>NC_069006.1:1320959-1322032 GCF_001194135.2 Octopus bimaculoides
TATATATATATATATATATATATATATATATATATATATGTCAAAATATATATGATATATATATATATATATATATATAATGTAAAAATATATATGATATATTTATATATAAATATATTTCATTTATTTATATTGCTATATATTTATGTATTTCCCACATTAGTTTTATTTGTGAGGTTATTTATTTATATACACACACACACACACAATTTCTTGAGTCCTACCTCCATCCGTTTGTTCATGCACATCTATCTATCTATGTTTCTATCTATCTATCTATCTATCTATCTATCTATCTATCTATCTATGTTTCTATTTATCTATCTATGTTTCTATCTATCTATCTATCTATCTATCTATCTATCTATCTATGTTTCTATTTATCTATCTATGTTTCTATCTATCTATCTATCTTTTGGTTTCTTTTCTGGAGTAAAAAAAATCCAGAAAAGAAACAAAAAGGCCAAAGAGAACTGTCCTCCCATTTTTACACGAGAACATTACTGTGATACACAATCCCTATTGATCACTATTTTTAAAAATTTAATTAAAAATGTTTTTTTCTCGATCTCTTTTGATTGAACTCCCCCCTTTTTCCTTCCTACGATCCCTTTTGATCGACACCCCCTACTTCCCCCCCCCCAAGAAAAGCTCTACATTGTATTTGTCCCATCTTTGTTGAGCCCTGTATGGCTAATAAAAGAAATCTATCTATGTATCTCCTTATAAATACATACATATATATATACATATAAGGTTGAGTAGGGTATTGGAAGTAACCAAACCCAGGAGGATACAGGTAATACCGAGTAAGTGCTGTATACTGACTAGTTTGCCCCAGTCGTTTTCTGAACAGGATTGGGTATTATAAGTCGTGTATTAGCGTGTGTATATGTAAATATACAAGAACAAAAAGATAAAGAGAGCAAAGGTAAGGTTGGAGAAGTATTTTATGGAAATACTCTATCCATGAAATACTTCTCCAACCTTACCTTTGCTCTCTTTATCTTTTTGTTTTTATATATTTACATATACACACGCTAATACACGACTTATAATACCCAATCCTGTTC
>NC_069006.1:1322180-1325493 GCF_001194135.2 Octopus bimaculoides
CACACACATATATATATATATATATATACATATACATATATATATATGCATATATATATATATATATACATATATATATATATATACACATATATATATATACATATATATATATATATATATATACATACATATATAAATATATATATATATATATATGTGTGTGTGTGTGTATATATACATATATATATATTTACACAGACACATACATATAGGGAAAAACACACAGACCAGCACGCATATGTATGTATGTACGTACACATGTATATATGTAAGAAATCGATTATAAAACTGGATCGTATTTAAATTGCTCAGCAATATTTCATGAATGATATATATACATTTTTAAAGTTGTTACTTGTGTTAAATATTAACATTTGGTACAACGTTTACAAGAATTAATCACACATGTATTTTCGTAACAAGTTTTCCAGTACATAATATTGTGTTTCGTGAACCATATTTCTTATCGGCCAGTGCTACAAATTACTATCAAATTACTCTGTATCATGCAGCATAAGTGTACCAGCTACGTGACATTAATTATAAAATGTATTTAAACGGTGTAAGCAGTCATCTTTCATTTAAAATCTTTAGAAGTATATCATGGAATTAATTTCCTCAGGAAGATCGTGGACTATGCATTCGTAGACGACAGATAAGAGCTCTGTAAACTCCTGCTGAATAACTTGTATGGATGATTTGTTGAAGTAACAAAATGTTTGTGTTGCACACGAATTCACTGCTTCCATTAAATCGACATTACCTGTACAATTGCAAGGTGTGTCCCATGTCTCATGTCGATGTAATCGTAGGACAATTGAAAAATAAAGTGTTTTGCTCAAGATTACGAGGCACCACCCTCTGCTGGGATCCAAACCACGATGTAGCATCCTGTCCACCAGGCCACGCGCCCTCACTAACATATGTACTTACTTGATGAGAAGGTACATACACACATATACTCACGTCCGTGTACGTGTGTGTTTGTGTGCGTGCGTGTATGTGTGTGTGTGTGTGTGTGTGTGTGTGCGTGTGTTAAGGCTACGAGCTGGTATAATCTTTACCACACGGTACAAAATGATTAGGGACAACTCTTTTGTTTTACCGTTCCGAATTGAAAGTTTACAGCGGTCGACTTCGGTTTTACTCCTTTCGAGGTCGATAAAACATGTTTCCAGTTATTCACTGGTGTCGATGTAATTGTTATGAGTGTAGGAGAGAACGCCCTTGGACAAAATCCCGTGGAAAAAACAAATCCAAGAAATAACTCCCGATGACGAAACTTATAGCAAAGAAACAAATGAGAACAAAAACAAGCGATTTTTCAATCATAATTTTTGTTATCTGTAGTTTATAAACACTTTTCTACATTAATCAATATAATAACCCGGATCACAAAAATGAGAAGAAGAAACAGAACATCGTATCGTATCTTTGAAAAAGAACAAGAAACACAATAATCTTTTCTACTACAGGCACAAGGAACGAAACTTTTGGGGGAGGGGAAAATTCGAATTGTACTTAATTTATCGACCTCGACAAAGTTGACCTCGGGAGAATTTGAACTCAAAACTTAAAGACAGATGAAATACCGTTAAGCATTTCACCCGGCGTGCTAACGTTTCGGCCAGCTCGCCGCTTTACAAGAACCTCAATATTTATGTCTTTATTACCCACAAGGGGCTAAACATAGAAGGGTCAAAGAAGGACAGACAAAAAGATTAAGTCGATTATATAGACCCCAGGGCGTAACTGTTACTTAATTTATCGACCCCGAAAGGATGAAAGGCAAAGTCGACATCGGCGGAATTTGAACTCAGAACGTAACGGCAAACGAAATATCAGTAAGCATTTCGCCCGAGGTCTTAACGATTCTTGTCTACTCTAGGCATAAGGCCCGAAATTTTGGGGGAGGGAACTAGTCGATGAGATCGACCCCAGTACGCAACTGGTATTTAATTTATTGATCCTGAAAGGATGAAAGGCGTAGTGGACAACGGCGGAATTTGAACTCAGACACGATGTAACGCTAAGCATTTCACCGGCTTGATAACGATTCTTATTTCTTTACTGCTCACACAGAGGGGACAAACAAACGGATGAAGTCGATTATATCGACCTCAGCGCGTAACTGGTATTTATTTAATCGACCCCGAAAGGATGAAAGGCAAAGTCGACCTCGGCGGAATTTGAACTCAGAACATAACAGCAGATGAAATACCGCTAAGAATTTCGCCCGGCGTGCTAGCGATTCTGCCAGCTCGCCGCTCTACAAGAGACACAATATTGAAAACCTCATTCATTGTTGAGATTTATTTAAAGTTCATTTCACCAAAGCCTGATGCTGTGTCCTATGCTATTCAGAAATTCCTTCATCGTCTCCCTGTCATCGGTATGGTCCAGAGAAGGGTTTTGTCCCAGAGGAGTTTTGTCCGGACACCAATCGCCTTCCCACTTTCCAGGAAATGTCATGCTTTGGGGCTATCGTAGCACGGATTTTCACGTAAATATATTTCTACGTGCGGATGCGTGTATAGGGTGCTTATGTATGTGTCTTCGTTTGGGTGCGTGCATGTGCCGCAGTGTGGATACGTGTGTATGTGGGTTCGTGTGGGTGCGTGTGTATGTATCTTCGTGTGTGTGTATCTTCGTGAGGTATTCGTGTTTATATGTCTGCGTGTATGTATCTTCGTGTGGATGCGTGATACGTGTGTATGTGTCTTCGTGTGCATGCGTGTATGTGTGTTCTGTTGGGTCATTGTGTATGTGTCTTCGTGCGGGTGCGTGTATGTGCCACCGTGTGAGTGCGTATGTGCGTCTGTTATGTGTATGTCATTACGTCGGTTCTCGCCACGATCTGCCATTTCGCCATATTTCTCTATCGCTCTACGCTTTATGCTTTTCATATAAATAGTGTTTTATATTTTTTGCCTTATAATTACATATTTTTATAACATTCTGAAACGTTTGCCGTACACACATAGAAAGCTCTTATCTTTAATTATGTGTTGTTATGTTTTAAAATGTCAAATCATACTTAGAGTAATGTGTCTCCTTGTTTTATCCCTCGATGATACTAGAAAGTTCAATTTAGCTGGTGTAAAAATATATAAACGTTTTATGTTATTTCACAATCATCACGAACTCTTTAAGCTTGGGGCCATTTCACGTACGTTTTTCCAAAAAAGTAAAGAAGCATACATACATACATTATATATGTGTGTGTGTGTGTGTGTGTGTGTGTGTGTGTGTGTGTGTGTGTGTGTGTGTGTGTGTGTGTGTGTGTGTGTGTGTGTGTGTGTGTGTGTGT
>NC_069006.1:1325799-1326768 GCF_001194135.2 Octopus bimaculoides
ACACACACAAACAGATATAAAACCCCATACACACACATATAGTCATATACGATTGAGTATATAATGTACATTTGTAGATTCGTATAAGTAGATCTGTGTATTGGTGTATGTGTGTGTATGTGTGAGCAAACATACATGTATAGGCATATTATATATACATGCATATATATATGTATATATATATAGGCATGCATATGTATGCATATAAATGTGTATATATGTACTTATATATACATTTACATTTGCTCATACTCGCACAGACACACATGCATACACGCGCAGACACACACACAAACATATATACCTATATGTCAGTGTGTGTGTGTGTGTGTGTGTGTGTGTGTGCGAGTGTATATCCGTGTGAATATGTGTCAGATACATTTGTATCTTTGTACTAGATTGTACTTAAATACCTTGATGTGTTTATCGATTAAACCTCTAAACAGGCGCAACCCAGTATGACCGCTGCCAATACCTGGAGACAATTTAAAAATCGCAGAGTGCACACACATACATGCATCAATGAATGTACACTCTTAGACACGCATAGAAAAATCAACGCCTATATATATATATATATACACGCACAGAGGGTGGGTGGAAAGTAACTAGGCATTAGAAATTGCTTATAGAAATTTTAGTATCACTGAAATCATGACGAAAACGTTTTTTAAACAGACAACACTAATGGGGATTTCTTCTTTTCTTATTTCTCATTTTCCACTTGGCCAGTCGCTTGACTCTTCAGGAGCGAGCTAGATAGTAGCACACTATGAAGTGTAGAATTCCATTGTTTTAGTTCAGAGATGGTGACGTGCATGGAAAGGTAAGCCTGAAGCACTACGTCCGGAGACAATAAAAAGTTGTCGTGCAAAGCTGATGACCACGTACTCCGTGAAGGATGCAAGAAAAAGTGGTCGTCCAACCGCATCTCGATCAGCGGAGAACGTGGCAACAGTGCAGGAAATG
>NC_069006.1:1327916-1330151 GCF_001194135.2 Octopus bimaculoides
TATATATATATATATTTAAGAATTTGTAGTTTGATATTTTAATTATATTCTTATATTCTGAGGAGAACAATTACATATTCTATTGATACTAACGGAACGAAAAAGAGCATTAACAACAACAACTATAACAAGAAGAGTAATTTTAGTAATGTAATTTCTTTTATTGGCCACAATTGGCAAAAGTATTGGATTGGTTTCGGGTACAAAAATGGAACAAATAAAATAGTGAGCAACGCCGTATTTTCAGGGGATGAAAATGTTGTTTTACATTATGAGTTCATTTCGTGCTGAAGTCAAGTTTACCTTTCGTCTCTCCTGGGTTTCCATAATTTTCCTCTCAGACTCTTCGGGGGTTCCGTGATTGAACTACTATAGTCAAGACTGGGAGCGATAATGTTGCTTAAATACATCCTCCCACTAGAAGGCTGTCCTTGTTTCTAAGTTTTCTGTCTTTTAAAGGCATAAGGCCTGGAATTTGGTGGGGAGGGGTCAGTCGCTGACATTGACCCCAGTACTCAACGGGTCCTTATTTTATCGACTTCGAAAGGATGAAAGGCAATGCCGATCTCGTTGGTGTCAGAACTCAAAACATAAACCCTGCCGATGTCACTAAACATTTTGAGTGGTGTTCGAAGAATCCTGACGGCTTGCTACCTTACCGGGTCCCTAAATTGGTAAACAACAAATATCAACAGCAAAAGAGATTTAAAAAAAAAATAACTACATGGAGAGGCCCCTACACTGGGGAAGCAATTAGATAAGGGACTTTGGGTGTAACACAAAGAACGCCCTATATTCCTGAGACATCAAAGTCCAACGTTTTCTTCTTCTTTCTTGGAAATACGATATATGTTATCTTTACTTCTGCGAAAAATAGTGTTCATTTTGCTGTCATTTTCCTCATTTTACTAAGTGAGTTTGAAACACAGCCGTTGTCATAAAAATAAAGAAAATATAACAAAAAAAGTACAAGAAGATATCGGAAATAATGGTTTCTCCAATTGGCCCACGGCCTTATATTTTTAGGGAGAAGGCTAGTCGATTACATCGACCTCAATCTCACTATGCATCACCTTGGGGGCAAGTGTCTGCTACTATGGCCCACGGCTTACGAACACTTTGTGAAGGAATCTGATAAAGGAAACTGAGAGGAGGCCTGTGTTACAGATATAATTTTTGTGCTTAAGCGCGTGCACTTATCTGTGTGTGATTCCTTGCGTGTGTGTGTATGTGTATGTTTTTGTTTGTCCTCTAATCGCATCATATCCGGTGAAGTAGCAAATCCGCCAATGATTCCGATTGACAAAGTATCACACTTAAAAAATTTCTGGTGTCGATCTGCTTGGCTAAAACCTTCTTCCAGCATGGTCGCTGTCCAATGAACGAAACCAGTAAAGAATAAGAGATATTGTGAAGACCTTGTATTCTTAATTTACATAAACAAGAACAAGAAAGTCAAGAGCAAACAGTTTTGCAGATCGACGCCGCTTTGACGTTTTTTTATTTTTTTCTCACTGGGTGAGTGTCAAGATCCACAACAGCAAAACAAATTGGTGATGAGTGTTATGGCGACTGAAGCTGTTGGCTGGAACGGCGGCAAAATTTGCTGTTTCATTTCTCGTTTGTTTTTGCTTTTTTATTTGTATTGGTTAAGTAAATGAGATGAAAACTGTTAAATATAAGCGAGATTACACTTCTTGGTGAAAGAGAGAGTTCTCTGTTTGAAGAAATTGTGTGTGTCCATAAACATACATACATGTTGGCTGTGTGGTAAGAAGCTTGCTTCCCAGCCACGAGGTTTCGGGTTCAGTCCCACTGTGTGACACCGTGGGTACGATTCTTCTACTGTAGCTTCGAGCCGACCAAAACTTTGTGGGTGGATTCGGTAGACGGAAACTAAAAAATCCCTTCGTATATACACACACACACACACACACACACACATGTACGTATGTATTTGTGTGTCTATGTTTGTACCCCTAGTATCGCTAGACAACCGATGTTGGTGTGTTTAAGTCCCCGTAAATCAGCGATTCGGCCAAAGAGAGCGATAGAATTTTTATTAGGCTTACAAAGAATAAGTCCTGGGGTTGATGGGCTATACTAAAGGCGGTGCTCCAGTATGGCCGCAGTCAAATGGCTGAAACATGTAAAAGAAATATATATATATATACACAAATATATATATATATATATATATATATATATATATATGTGTGTGTGTGTGTGTATATA
>NC_069006.1:1330237-1333642 GCF_001194135.2 Octopus bimaculoides
TGGAGCTACTGTAGAAGACACTTGACACTTCAGCAGGACTCAAACTGAAATCTTGTGTTTCCAAAAGGACCGTGTTAACCATACAGCCATGCCAGCGATTACATACAAGCACACCCCAACAAAATCACATACATATACATGAAAGCAACGCAGGTTCATGGTTCCAGGAATATCTCAATATTTGCTTAACGCTCCTTAAATTTTTGTTCTGCTTAATGAATTTTTAAGTCAACAACTATCGAAATATTTTGAGTAAACCTTCAGGTAATGCTTCGAAAAAAAAGGGCTGGTTTGGCGGTGATGCAGTTGCGTGTCAGCCACCACACCAACCCACATCCGACCCACCACTCAACACGATTCCTTTGGCTTCGAAAACAAAACCACAAATATAAACACAAGCCAAATATTCATACACATTCGCCGCACAAATTAAATCCTACATCCAAACAAGCACAAACAAAACGACTAACACACGCACGCACACACATATACATACATGCATATATAAATATATATATATATATACATAGTTTCATTAGTAATCGGCAGAAGTTACAGAGTTACTCAAGGGCCGATGGTTTCGTGTGCTGGCACTTATGTCTCAAGTTCTGTTTTCTAGTTTGCATCGCGAAACCTATGTGTGTGTACGTGTATATATATATATGTATGCATGTACTTATGTATATATATATGTATACAAATACGCACATATATATTTATGTAACTATATATACATATGCACATATATATACATGTAAATACATATACATGGGTATATATATATATATATATATATATATATATATATATATATATATATATATATACATACATACACACACATGTATGTATATAAAATGTGTGTATGTGCGTGTGTAATATTTGCATACACTCACATGATGACGTCAAGAAATTTATTAATTTTAGAACATTTGATGAATATAGAATTAATTGTTTTCTGCTTTTCCAAAATTGCATTTCATCTTTCATTTTCACTGTTTGCTTAGATATGGGTGAATATTTGTCGGAAATATAGTCTCAAATTATTAAATGGTGAGACGTGTTATTACAGTAGCGTTGGCGTGTCGGCTTTGCTACGTAGCTGTACCAGTGTTCAGGCTGTAGTTCACACAATAGCATCATCGCGGTTTCGATATCTGAACTGGGTGATGTAATGTGTTCTTGAGGACTTTATGCTACTACACTCCACTCAACTGTAGTAAAAACGAGTAACCGTGTAACAGGGTGGCGTCCCGTTCAGGGTGGATGTGAAATTTATCGTCTGATGGAAATGGGGTGTCCAGCTCCTTGTGTCTTCGGACATGAAATAATAATGTTGTTGTTGTAGTTATTGATATTGATGATGATGACGATGATGTTCATTGTGATTATGGTGATAATGACGCTGCTGCTACTGCTACTGCTGCTGCTGCTGATGATGATGGTGGTGATTACGATGATAATCTTTTCTACCCTAGGCACAAGGTTCGAAATTTGTGGGGAGGGGGCCAGTCGATTAGATCGTCTCCAAGACGCAACTAGTACTTAATTTATAGACCGCGAAAGGATAAAAGGCAAAGTCGACCACGGCGGAATTTGAACTCAAACAGACGGAATACCGCTAAGCATTTCACCCGGCTTGCTAACGAGTCTGCCAGCCCGTCGCCCTACAAGAAACATAATATTGAAAACCTCAATCATTGTTGAGATTCATTTAAAGTTAATTTTACCAAAGCCTGGTGCTGTGTCCTCAGAATTTGAACTCAGAACGTCAAGACAGACGAAATACCTATTTCGTTATTGCCCACAAGGGGCTAAACATAGAGGGAACAAACAAGAACAGACGAACGGATTTAGTCGATTACATCGGCCCCAGTGCGTAACTGGTACTTAATTTATCGACCCCGAAAGGATGAAAGGCAAAGTCGACCTCGGCGGAATTTGAACTCAGAACGTAACGGCAGACGAAATACCGCTAAGCATTTCGCCCGGCATGCTAACGTTTTTTATTTCTCAACTGCACACAAGGGGCTACACACAGAGAGGACAAACAAGGACAGACAAACGGTTTAAGTCGATTATACCGAAACAAGTAAAAGAATAAAATACTACGTGCACACTTGCACCACCTTGTGTAAATCTTTGGTACGAAAGAGGTTGATATAGTAAAAGAGGGTGGTGGCGTAGATATAGTAGTAGTCGTGGTGCTGGTAGCGTTCGAGATGATTCATGTTGTTGTTGGTGGTGGTGCGGATGGTGCTTGTAATTGGCGAAGAAGATGCTATTGGTTGCTGATGATAAGCGCGGGTGTACTTCGTGGTGTTGATGAAGATATATGTGATGGCGTTAGTAGTGGTGGCGGTGGTGGTGCTGTGTGTGTGTGAAGTTGTTAGCGTTCGTACTGTAAATAGCCATTTTCTTTACATTAGCTCTTCTGAAATATCTCGGAATGAGTACAACAAAATTTGTTTGCTCCCCTCCGGAGTTTTCATTTAATTGCTGTCAAGGTCTTCGAGCGGGAAAATAAAGAGAAACACATAACGCAAAACGAAATATAACAAACAAACAAAAATGCAAAAATATCCCAGGCAAAATGAGAAAAGATTATTTCTTTTGCATGTTGTTGTGTTTGCTGCTGTTGCTGGTGCTGCTGTTGCTGGTGCTGCTGTTGTTGTTGCAGTTGTTGTTGTTGCTGTCGTTGTTGGTGTTGTTGTTTGCCATGCCGTAATGTCGTGAACAATTCAATGTGTGATAACCTTTGCAATTTGCCAAAACCAGGATTGGTTGGAACAGCGTGTGCGTATGCGCGTATGTGTTTATATGTGTGTGTATGTGTTTGTGTGTGTGTGTGTGTGTGTGTGTGTGTGTGTGTGTGTGTGTGTGTGTGTGTGTGTGTGTGTGTGTGTGTGTCTAGGAGTGTGTTACTGTGCTGGTCACCGTTAGCAAAGGAAATTTCACATTTGTAAGATAAGACTCTACTAATAATGAAAGCGCTGAAGGTTATGATGATGATAATTGAGATTTGATGGTGATGATGATGGTGGGAATAATGGGTAATGATGATGATGATGATGATGGTAGTGATGCTAGATGTATTGTGGGGATCGTGGGGGTGGTAACTTTTTAGGTTATGATGATCATGCTGATGCTGATAGCGATTTTATCTTTGTTGATGATTGTGATGTTAAAGATCATTTATCTTCTCCGCATCATCATCATAACAAAATAATAATAATAATAATAATAATCATTATTATGATTATTATTATTATTATTATTATTATTATCCAGTAGTCTTATTTTTATAACGTGCTTTCACTTCACTACCGAGCGCAGCTCTGTGCGCCTTGGGTATGTGCTGTGGTTTGCTGTGATGCTCTTATGGTTACTGTATTGAAAGTTCTT
>NC_069006.1:1334492-1334904 GCF_001194135.2 Octopus bimaculoides
CTTTTCTTGCCATCGTTCTATCATGGTCCGTTGCTGTTCTAGTTTTAATTTGGCTTTCATTTGTTTTATAGCTTTTGTTTCTGCTTCTTCTTCTTCTTGTCTATTTCTTTTGCGTTTAGTTTAGCCCAATATTTACCATGTATGGGCTTTTCTTGCCATCGTTCTATCATGGTCCGTTGCTGTTCTAGTTTTAATTTGGCTTTCATTTGTTTTATAGCTTTTGTTTCTGCTTCTTCTTCTTATTATTATTATTATTATCATTATTGAAGGCGGCAATGTGGCAGAATAAAATAATTATCATTTGAGTACTGCGGCCGATTTAATCGACTGGCATCCTCCCCTTAAATTTCAGGCCTTGTGCCCTTAATAGAAAGGATTATCATCATCATCAACATTACTACTACTACTACTA
>NC_069006.1:1334914-1335315 GCF_001194135.2 Octopus bimaculoides
TGTGATGCTCTTATGGTTACTGTATTGAAAGTTCTTTTGCGTAGGATGTCTGCGGTGCCCAGTAGTGCAATTTTCTGTATGTTATATATATTTGTCGGTCCTGGTGTCTTTGTTATGTATTTGTCTGAATATTTTTTTATCATACCTAATGCGCCCACTATGATACGAATTGTTTCTGTTTTTAGATTCCACATTCGAGTTACCTCTATTTCCAGGTCTTTGTATTTTGAAAGTTTCTCCATTTCTTTTAGGGAAACGTTGTCATCTGCTGGTATTGATACATCAATTAGAAAGCATTTTTTTCCTTCATGATCTCTGACAACTATATCTGGCCTATTGGCCTTAATTTCTCTATCTGTGTGTATTGGCATATCTCAGAGTATGGTTGCTTTCTCGTTTTT
>NC_069006.1:1336110-1337214 GCF_001194135.2 Octopus bimaculoides
AACATTACTACTACTACTACTACTACTATTACTAAAGCAAGCTAAGTTTGAAGATCAATAAGTAGGAGTTAATTACTATAATTTTTATCAACATTATCATCTGTAGTAGATGTATTTGTAGTATTACAAGCAGTAGTAGCCTCACGTTCTGCCCTCTTATTCCTCCTGCACCTCCTCTTCATCATCACCACCATCACCATCATCATCATCATCTTCATAATCACCATCACCATATTCATCATCGTCACCATCATCACCATCAACATCATCATCAACATCAACCTCCCCTTTACCGACATTATCATCATCATAATCACCATCACTGACATCATCATCATCATCATCATCTTCATCCTCCTCCTCCTAATCATCATCATCATCACCATTATCATCATAATCACCATCATCATAATAACCATCACCATCATCACCATCACCATCACCATCACCATCACTGACATCATCATCTTCATCATCCACTTCCTCATCATCGTCATCAACTTCGTCGTCATCGTCACCCTTATCTGCATCAGCAGTAATAATACAATATAATATATTTGCGTCTCCATCGTTTCAACGTTCATTATTTTCTCTCAACTTTTCTCTCTTTCTCTCTCTCTCTCTGTCAGTCTGACTGTCTCTCTCTCTCCGCCACTCTCTCTCTCTCTCTCTTCTATTCTTTCCTATTCTCTTCTCTTGCGATAACAAGTGAATTTCAGCATCTATGAGTTTTTAGAGGGGTTTGAGGCAGAAATGATATCTGCATCTAAGAAAATCCCTCTTCCCAGGTTCACTGAAAACAGCATCTTCTGCCACTTCACATCACGTTAGAATCTAAATATCGGCAACACACCCTCTTCTTCTTCTTCTTCTTCTCCTCTTCCTCATCCGACTCCTTCCCTTGCTCTTCTTTATCTGCAGGGCAGAATCCGTATTCATTTTATTTATCACGTTCAATCTATGAAGTTCTATCAACACTACATTGTCAAAGAATGTATGTATGTGTGTGTCTGTTTATATATACATACATATATATATATATATATATATATATATATATATCTGTCTGTCTGTTTGTCTATCTATCCCTCTGCCTTTGTATGT
>NC_069006.1:1337763-1338128 GCF_001194135.2 Octopus bimaculoides
ATATATATATATATATATATATATATATATATATATATATATACATATACATACACAGACACACACACACATCTATATATGGTGGAGGTGCATATATGGTAGCATATACACCATGCCCACACACACATACCTACACATAAAACCATATGCTTCTCTTCCTGTCTCCTGTGATTATACTCGTCTCTCCATCTCCAGGACCAAAGATGTGTAGCTGTGTAATTAGCGGAATATTTTATATGGCCATGAGACAAAAAGCTAACCGATCAGATATTAAGGTTTCTCAACATACCATACTAAACGTGCGCTTAACAATTACCTCCGTCGTTCACTCACTATATCTCTGCTTTCCGCGAGCGAGAGGGTAA
>NC_069006.1:1338228-1340969 GCF_001194135.2 Octopus bimaculoides
CACACACACACACACACACACACACACACACACACACGGCATATATTTACATATGTATATATACATATATATATGTATGTAAATGATATACACGCCTATATACACTTACATGTACATGTACGTGAATTTATGTTTGTATGTAATTATATACACAAACGCGTACACGTACATATATGTTTGTGTTTGTGAGTGTGTGTGAGTGTGTGTGTGCGATTGTGTTTTCGTGGTCCTCGGCGATGATGAATCTCCGGAAGCAACTTTTCAACCCTTCGCCATTTCTATTCCGACATGGACAAACTGTCTTTAACCATCGTTACGTGACATCACACCATTTTCGCTACATTCCATTCGTGGATTCTAAACCTTTTTCAAAGAAACTCAACAATGCTACAGCAACAAGAATACGAACAACATTAGACAACAGAGCAACATCAATAACCGCAACAACAACCACATTTTGAAAAACGACCACAGTAAATAAATTGACCCCAAGAAACTTGGCGCAAAATGGCGTCAATGAAATATATTACGTCTGGGGAAGTTATCGTTACTGGGATTCTCGTTCTGACCGTTGACGTTGTTGTTATTATTGTTGGTAATTCTTCTGTTAATATTGGGGTCATCCCATAAATAATGCGGTTTTTTAAATATTTCTTTTATATTTCAAAATTAAAATATGTGTGTATGTCTGTGCGCGTGGGTTGTGTATGGGATTGTGTGTGCGGAGTATATTTGCGCTCCTTTGTGTGTATGTGCGTGTGTGTGTGTATGTGTTTGCGCGTGTGTATATGTGTGTGTGCCTGTGTGTATGTGCGTGCGTGCATGTGTGCGTGTATGTGTGTGCGTGTGTATACGTGTGTGCGCGTGTGTGTGCATATATGCGTGTATTTGTGTTCGTGTGTGCATGTGTGTGTGCGTGTGTATATTTGTGTGTGAACGTAGAGTTGTGTGTGGAGGTACGTGTGCGTTTTTTTTTTTGCGTGTATACACAGTAATCCCCCGATTATCGCGGGTGCCACGTTCCAAAACTTCCCAAAGAAATAATTAAAATCTAAAAAAATACCAATACCTATCGGCCGCAGAAACCCGCAATATACTGAGGAGTCCGCGATATAAATTTACATATATTAGGCAGAAAAATCCGCGATGTACTGACTGCGTGATAGGTGAACCACGATACGGTGAGGTATTGGCGGTGCTCCAGGGTGGCTGCAGTCAAATGACCGAAACAAATAAAGGAGTATATATATATTAATACACAATCAGATTGTTCCCACACGTAATACAATCTTACGTTGAGGGAAGGCACTTTCTACACGAGGTACACTAATGAATAGGAGACCGGCGGGGGCACCACGAATGGTACGGACCCCGGAAAACGTTGAATGCCTCAGACGATACGAATCCCTCTGCTCGGAGGCATTCCACTGAACTTGGCGTATTTTGCATGAAGACCTGCATTTCCACCCGTAAAAATTGGTCATTGTGCAACAGTTGAAACCATGGGACTATGCACAGTGGCTTAACTTCGCATGTCAGATAGAAGCAATTTTTTGAGGCAAATGACAACTTTATTTTGTTAATGAGTGATGAAGCTCATTTTAATCTAAATGGCATACTGAATCATCGGAACTGCCGTTATTGAGCTCTTGATAATCCGAGAAAACTGCATGAAAGAAAACTACACAGCCCAAAAGTGACGGTCTGGTGTGCTGCTGGAAAAGCTGCTGTCGTTGGGTCTTACTTTTTTAAAGACAATAACGGAAATGTCGCTAGTGTGAACTCCGAGCGTTACATCGAGATGATAAAGAACTTCTCTGTGCTGGTATTACGACGAAAACGTAGGCCTATTCGACGTGCGTGGTTTCAGCGGGATGGGGCGATGGGTCCACGCAGCCAGGGCATCAGTGAACGTTATTCACCTTCTCTTCGGTGACCACCTCATTTCCAGATTTGCTGATATTGCTTGGCCCCCTCGGTCCCCTGATTTGTACATGTCTGATTGTTTCTTGTAGGGAAACCTCATGGCACATGTGTATGCGCAGAAGCCCCGTACACTCTACAATTTGAAGGAAGCTATTCGCGTGGAAGTCGCCAAAATCGGCAGAGCAATGTGGAAAGAGTGGAGGCCAACTTCCAAGAACGTCTTCAGAAATGCATCAATGAAAACTGACACCAAATGATGGATGTTGTTTTTCACACTTGATTTTCACAACTACTAAATCAATACAAACACATTGATGTCAATAACATTCGTTTGCAGCTAAAATTAATGATTTTGTGAAGTTTTCAAAAACGTCCGTCCTCTCTGCTCCACCCTGTATAATATATTTTATAAGATTAAAGCTTACTCACACGGCAAATAGTCTAATATGCGATTATTTGCTAAACAGACTCAATAAAAATGAAGTTTGAAAACCCCACTATATAAAATAAATTTTAATTTATAATTTTCTCAGAGGTATTTTACATGTTTTGATTCATGAAAAAACGAACCTTATCAAAAATACATATTATTTAAAACAAAATGTAATTAAAAGAAGAGTTCATAATTGTTTCTTACTGGTGTCAACATAGTCCACGTGGGAGCGTTTTGGGGGTGAGGACATCATGGCCGTCTCGTGCGTCGACTTGAATCGTTGGCTGTAGTAGTAGTAGTAGTGACCGTGTTGGTAACGGTAGTCATTAGCAATACGGTCACTCGTATGCCACCTACACTTTTTAATCAATACATATATATA
>NC_069006.1:1346068-1347015 GCF_001194135.2 Octopus bimaculoides
ATATATATATATATATATATATATATATACATATATATACCTATTATATGTTTGTATACATACATATATGCACATGCATGTATATGTTGTATATATTGATAATATATAAGACATCATACTTATACATCTCGAGAAAATATTTCCTAGACACTCAACTACACATCCACGTGCATTTATCTAACAGCACTTGCTTTCACTTTGCACATACACTCTCACCACACAACACTACACACCCTCACACAACACACATTCTTACACAGTGACACCCACATACAGACACACACAAAAAAACACACACGACAACTACAAAAAACACTAAGAACAAAAGCTTTTCTATATAAAACGTTGTTATTAAGGTAAGGTAGAAGGAATAAGATCTACCATTTCGGTGTTAGTGGTTGATCGTTGTTCCTTGACGTCAGTCAATTTATCTTGGCTTATGGCTTCCAGGAGATGTTAAATTGGCATTAAATATGTTATCAAACGCGGCAAACAGCTGAAAGCCGGCGAAAGTGAAAGTAGAGAGATGAAAACGGCGCCCATTTGTCATTTGCTTACCTTTCATTACAGTGAAGATTCTCAACGCCTGCTGGGATAAAATGTTAGATTAGCTGAACGTACGTACGTACGCGTACTTTCGATGATGATGATGATAGTTGTGGTGGTGTTGTTGTTGTTGTTGGTACTGGTAGTGGTGGTGGTGGTAATGTTGCTGTACGTGCGTCAACGCAGATCGATGGACGGATGGATGGATGAATAAATAAATAAATGGCGGAATGTAGAATGCGGAAGATAACAGGATAAATGAAAGATAAACGGTTCGGAATATGCATACATATACATTTATATATACATACAAACACACACACACATACATAGCTATATATACATACATTTTTGTATGTATTTGTATATATATATATATATATATATATATATATATATAT
>NC_069006.1:1347883-1349008 GCF_001194135.2 Octopus bimaculoides
TATATATATATATATATATATATATATATTGGCTAATTGAAAGATGCTTGTGCCATCTTAACTTCTCAAGGCAGATTCCCTGCAGTTTTTATGGAGAAACGATTTTGTCTAAAGCTGAGACTTCGAATCTACCTAGGGTTATCTCGCTTCACTGTTTCCAATTGAGGCCGGTTAAAAAGCGAGAAATGCGACTGGGAAACCAGTAGAGGGAACCATTGTGCAGGTTTGTTGTTTTTCCTTAGACCTTTTACCGGAAGAGAGAATTTTTTTTCTCCACAGCACTGTAGTTAGTCTGCCTTTAGAATTTCAATAATAAACAAACATTTTCTAATGACGTAAAATCCGTTCAATCTTCGTCATTGCTTGGCACTGGTTCTGCTATTTTCATTCTGACCAGGCGGTTCACGGGCTCAACCCTGTTATTAATGTTGATTGTTTTGAGATAAAATGTATGGCTTGGCGTTTGCCAGGGTTATCTCCCTTCAGTGCTTCCTATTGAAGAAAGTTAGGGAGCCAGAAACACGTCTAGGCATATATAGTGCTTCTTTTCATTTTTGGTTTTGACCTTTCATCGTAAGAGAGAATTGTGTCTCTACCTTAACTACAGTGGACATTCCCTAGGGAATTTCGAGTATATCACAAACATATTTGAACTCACCAAAGGTGCGTACATATACAGCTTCTCGACTTACGACCTATGCGACTTACGACCATCGATTTTCGGACGTTGGGTAGCTGTGCGTGCGACAACTATAGCAGCATCTAACAAAACAGGCCCCATTTAGACCCAGGCATCCAGTACCTATCGCTGCCTCTCAATAGCTTTCAAGCTTCAATTGCGTTTGAATGAAAATAGTGTTGAACAATTGCCTATACAGGGGCTCTGTGCGCTACATGTCCGATGTAGAGTTTTGCTTAAGAACACAACGCATTGCCTGGTCCGGGATTCGAAACCATGTGCCCAAATGCAACCCGATAACCTCTACATCACGCATTTTACCAACATATATATTTATATGTGCTTGTGTGTATGTGTGTGTTTATATATATAATATATATACATATATATATATACATATAATATAATATAAGATATATATATATATATATATATATATATATATA